>NW_025777746.1:0-159083 GCF_021130785.1 Homalodisca vitripennis | reverse complement strand
CATGGGATTACACTTTTGTAATGGCTGGAATTAGTTCAGATATAGACATACCACTAGTGAAGGTACTTGTGGTGTCTTCAAATGTCCGCAAAGTTATAGAAATAATTTACTTTGCAATGAGGATAATAATCTTAGTGGAAAATTTACACAGAAACATACTAATACAATGGTTAGATCTAGTCATGTTTTTATTACAGTAAGGTTGTTTATAAAACGACTAAGGGTGATTGTTAATGCCACTAATCAATATAAAGTTTTAGTAAAAAGACACGTTTTTATTCCAGTTGGATAATACAGACGATTGCAAATTTAATGTTAAATGGTGCTACAAGGCACAAAGTGCTACCAACCGACCTATTATTATATGTCATGGGAGTGAATGTGAGAATTACATATTTTATGAAATTAAAATTAATAAAAGTGTATTTTCATTACGATTGATTTTATACAGTATATTCGCTTTAATATTTTCTTATTAGTTAATTACATTTTGAAAGTTTATACCAGTACTAATATCGAGAGGAAGTTATCAGCCCTCACACAACTTTGAGTATATCATCATGAACTTTGTGATGACTACATATTCTCTGACCGAGTTAATTTATTAACTCCTCTGCCAGATGTCTTTTAATTATTTACTGGTCCCTATTATAATAAGAGGAATAAACTTCTGAGTTTCCATATAATAATATAATCGAAACACAACACTTAGGAAGGATATATATATATAAGTGTATGTGTATGTATACAGGGTGATTCATGAAGTTCTCCCCCCACTTCTACAGCACATTGTACTAGTAAAAATAATGAAGAAATGTTATATAAACATAGGTCCGAAAACGCTTCGTTAGCGAGTTACAGCTAGCGAAAAGATTTCGCCTGAATTCCTGGGTAAAGAGTAAAATAAAGCCATACTGAACTTTTGGAAAGGTTAATTAAGTAAGAAACATCGTGGATTATTATGTATTTTTACCTGATAAAGCTAATAAAATAGGTTTCAGAACTGTACCTGTAGTAGTTTTTGAGGGATTCAGGGTTAAATGCAAAAAATTGGGGCACGAAACAATGTTTTTTTTAAGTTTGATGTACAATATCT
Organism: Homalodisca vitripennis; assembly: GCF_021130785.1. Lineage (NCBI taxonomy): Eukaryota > Metazoa > Arthropoda > Insecta > Hemiptera > Cicadellidae > Homalodisca > Homalodisca vitripennis. The sequence goes on along the minus strand of NW_025777746.1, from coordinate 157,987 downwards.
TTGTTAAATTGGTTAATAAATACATAAAATCAACAAACATTAATTGTAAGAGAATTTAATTCTGAGAAAATTGATATAAATCAAAGTCTAAAATAAAACAGAAAATAAGTACCAAACAATCGATTTTATTCAGTATAATACATTACTAGCTGTAAAGAAATACCGTACGGTATTTGGTTAAAATAAAACAAAAACAAAATGTATTGTTCCTTAATGATGAGATAAAATTGAGAAAACAAGAATTAACTGTTAAATAAATTTGTTTGTAAATTAAAAATAATCATGTTTTATTACGTTGTATTTTTTTTTTAATACAAATTTTACAATCAAATTGTTCGAAAATAAATGAAGCAAACATTTTCCCATTATTGTTTACTAATCATCGAAATGCAGTTTTTTGTTTTATTAATTTCTAAGTTGGTAACGCACGAATAACAGCTGATCAACAATGGTATTCTGTACTGTTACGTTAGAACTGTGTATTAGTGGTGTTTTGCAAGCTACAGCAGGAGATCGGGTTCTGTGAATCGTGTTATTAAATGCAATTTTTTCTGTTTGTTATAAATTCGATTGTTTATTCAGCGAAAAAATGCCTTACTTATTTACATCAGAGGAATACGTTGATATGGTTTTTATTTTGGGTTACTGTAATGGTAATGCTAGAGCTGCTGTAGAAGAATATGAACTACGTTAACCCTAATAGGAGGATTCCAGATACCAAAACAATTTCAGGAACTTTTCCTACTCTCTTCGGGAAACAGGATCACTACCAAGTTACTAGAACCAATTAATGAACGAGCTGTCCAACTTGATGATGATATTGTTATTAATGCTGTTCATCGCAGTCCCAGGTGTAAGTACACGACGTATTTTCTAGGCGGATAGGAGTTTCGCAGTCAACGGTGTGGAGGTCACTTAAATCGAAACAAATTTTATCCGTTTCATAAACAAAAGGTTCAACATCTACAGCTAGGGGATGGTCCCGCTTCGCTTGGAGTTTTGCAATTTTTTGAATATTAATAATCAACTCTACAAGCGTATTTGTTTTACGGATGAGGCACACTTCACTTGGGATGGTGTCAATAACTTGCACAATGAACACTCATGGGCAGAAGAAAATCCACATGAGGTAGTGGAACAGAACTTTCAACACCGATTTAGCGTCAATGTCTGGTGTGGGCCTTTTGCACAATCGGCTGATTGGACCTTTCATATTACCTGGACGCCTAAATGCTGAGTTTCTATTTCCTTCAAGAAGAGTTGCCGCAGCTGTTAGAGAATCTTCCTTTACATCTCAGACAAAATTTGTACTTCCAGCATGACGGAGCACCTCCCCACTTTTCACGTGCCGTTTCTGCTTACTTAAATCATCAATTTCCTGGACACTGGATTTGTCGTGGAGGGCCTCACCCTTGGCCCACCAAGATCACCAGATCTATCTCCATTGGATTATTGCATCTGGGGATGGATGAAAAGACATTTTATACAAGACAAAAGTGAATTCTCGTGAATGAATTAATTGCCCGTATTATGGATTCGGCTTGTGCAGATACAGGGAAGTCCTGAAAAAATTAAGAAACGCAACAAAAGCAATACCACAAAACGTGCTGCAAAATGTATTGATAATGATGGGCCTCATTTTCGAACATCTATTATAAAAAGGTGCGTACGGTTGGCCCAACGCTGATTAATTTTGCTTAAAACTAGTAATGTATTATACTGAATAAAATCGATTTTTTGGTACTTATTTTCTGTTTTATTTTAGACTTTGATTATATATCAATTTTCTCAGAATTAAATTCTCTACAATTAAATGTTTGTTGATTTTATGTATTTATTACCAAATTTAACAAAGTTATTGTACATCAAACTTAAAAAAACATTGTTTCGTGCCCCAATTTTTTTGCATTTAACCCTGAATCCCCCTCAAAAACTACTACAGGTACAGTTCTGAAACCTATTTTTGTTATTAGCTTTATCAGGTAAAAAATACATAAGAATCCCACGATATTTCTTACTTAATTAACCTTTCCAAAAGTTCAGTATGGCTTTATTTTACTCTTTACCCAGGAATTCAGACGAAATCTTTCGCTAGCTGTAACTCGCTAACGAAGAGTTTTTCGGACCTATGTTTATATAACATTTCTTCATTATTTTTACTAGTACAATGTGCTGTAGAAGTGGGGGGAGAACTTCATGAATCGCCCTGTATATGTACATGTATGTATATATCCTTCCTAAGTCTTGTATTTCGTTTATATATTTATACAAACTCATAAGTTTATTCTTTTTATTACAATAGTGGCCAGTAAATAATTAAATAAACTTACTGGTTTTCTATTTCATTTGATTTTTATTTGCGAAAGTTTTTCTTTTTATAGCCAATGGCGCAGTGTAGCAGGTACGGCGGTTATCGCAAGATAACCAGATCAAGCAACGTCGAGCGTGGCTGCTGCTTGGATAGGTGACCGCGCTGAGCGATCCTGTCCTTGCAAGCAGCCCGCCTGCCCGGCCATTGGTGGTGGTTCGGAAGTCACCTTTAAGCCGTTGGTCCCCAGGTTAAGTGTTAGAGAGTGCTTCTTAGCCCTAACTTCGCCTGTAAAAATAAGACATTCTTTACTTTACTTTTACTTTTATTTGTTGTTTGTCTTGTTCTCTTTATATTTACTCGTATATTTTGCTTCCTGAAGATGTGGGTATGAAATCCCAAGAAATATAGAAGCTTTATATCTCTGTTTTTCATTTAAATAAGTGAAATACTATATAAAGATATATATATATATATATATATATTATATATATATATAGTATATATATATATATAGTATAGTTGTTTAGCGACTCGTTGGGGTTTTGGGACTTCCCCTTCAAGCACTTTTTTTAGCAATTCAGGATCTGACAGGGCTTGGAAAATAGGCCTAATTTCTAGCATAATGGCTTCTGGAAGATGAAAGTGCTGTGAGTGGTCATAAGTTTCATTACTAAGTACACATTTGTTGTACTTACACCAAGTATCTTCGGTTTTAGGGCACAACTGGTGAGTAGGCTTTTCATTCGAGGACTGAATGTGGAAGTATGAAGCCCACACTGCTTGCTTCATACCATCCAGATTGTGAGGATTTCTCCTGATAGCCAATCCGTAAAAAAAATTTGTATTTTTTAATAGCTGCTGCTGTTAGCCTATTTTTTACTAGACAAACATTTACCATCCGCTAATTTGACTTTCTTTTTTTCCGCTGTAAGTTTCCGCAGTCTCGTACCCATTCTCCTCTTTTGTACGTGGCCAACGCATTATAGCTTGCTAATTACCACATCTTGGCCATAAGGATGAGAGTCACATACAGATGTGTAGGCATTTGTATACCGTCACCTAATAACTCAGTGTAGCGAACGTTATACTGAGGAAGCGATCTTTCGAATAGCTTTATTTGCCCCTTCTACCTCCATCCCACTACTTGTTCCTTGGTATTTAGGTCTTAGATTCTACAGTGTGCTCATTCTCATGTCTATTAGGGCACTGGCAGTACTTGGACATGGAGTATATATCAACCACCTTGCCTGTATCAACCAATGTCATGATACAATGCCATTCATCGACGTGTGTCCTCTCTTTTGCCAAGAGCCATCTATAGCGACACACAGATCCCTACCGTTTTCATTTATTTCAACAGCCTCTTCAACTGCAGTTTCTCATTGATGTCTTACATAGTTCTTCAGCTTTTTGTGATAGAAAATGCTCATGTTTTCTTTACTTTTGTTGGCGGAGCAAGTAAGTTCATAATAACGCAAAGCGACTGGGGCCGCGGCATACCCTTTACCAATCACTCTGAGGCCATATACTAACCTCAAATTTAGGTCAAAGTACGTTTGAGCTTTGCCATCATCACTAGTAGTAGTAATTTTTGTCATAATTAGGAAAGGTATTATTTACATCACATTGTTTCACATGAAAAAACAAATTCAGAAGCTAGGGCTACCGCAGTCTTCTTACTTAAGCTAAGCGTTTCGTGACAAGATTTACAGACTGCAACCTCATCTAGAGCACTTTTTTAGTTGAGCCAAGTCAACTATTTCATATTCTAGGCTATCATTTGTGCTGTATTTAACCTAAGTTGGGCTGTAGCTTGGATTTAGAGGTAGACGACTTCGATTCTGTGGTGACTGGAACAGTTACTTCAGTATCCCTAGGCCTAGGCTTAGGCTTACCAAACATTCTTCCTGACTTTGAAAGCCAAATAGCGGGAACCACTTTTCTTTTGGTTCCCCATAACTAATACAAAATAAAACAGTAATATTCACTAAACCAATTCACAAATAAAGAATGCGCACTAACACAAAATGTAAAATAACCCAAACTAGGTAACTCAGATTACTGTATTATTCACTTTCAACACAACTGACCAAAAGAAGAAGCATAACCACAAAAGTAAACACAAGTTAGTAAACAGACAGTGTTGCCAGCTGTATAAAGCATAAACATATTCTGCAGGGACTTTGTTATTATAAGAAGTTCCTGTGACAAAAAGTCGTAAGAGCTGGCAAAATCCACGCTAAGCTATCGTAAAATACTTGTTTTAAAATATTTTTAAGTTGGGTTATAAAATTTATTAGTACCATGTGTTATACATCATTGGATTTAGAAACTTTCAAAAAATAATAATCCACCAAAAAAATAAAAATCGAAAAAAATTAAATACATTCTAGTTAGACTGCCCTTAAATCATTTGTAAATGTCCTTAAAATTAAGTTAACATAAATGCAAAATTTCCATGTTACCCCCTCTAACACGTTTTAAAATATTACCTTAAACAACATATGGACGGATAAAAACCAACAAAGCGAGATAGGGCATTTGTTCCTATGAGGTTATTTCCTTGTTATTATTATTATTTTTTTTTTGTGCATCCCCAAATACACCCTGTGTATACCATGTGTTATACATCATTGGATTTAGAAACTTTCAAAAAATAATAATCCACAAAAAAAATAAAAATCGAAAAAAATTAAATACATTCTAGTTAGACTGCCCTTAAATCATTTGTAAATGTCCTTAAAATTAAGTTAACATAAATGCAAAATTCCATGTTACCCCCTCTAACACGTTTTAAAATATTACCTTAAAACAACATATGGACGGATAAAAACCAACAAAGCGAGATAGGGCATTTGTTCCTATGAGGTTATTTCCTTGTTATTATTATTATTTTTTTTTGTGCATCCCCAAATACACCCTGTGTATATCTGCTGGGAAAATGTATTTTTTATTTAGTTTTATGTCCGCTTTTGTATTCATTATATTTAAAATTTGTTTATCAGTAAACTCTATTTTTTGTAGAAACCCGTAACAGAAAAATCATATAATATAAAATTTATTACTTTAGTGCGGGTCAGTTAAGGTATCAGTTTATACACTACACTACTAAAACCAGCAAACAATAGTCGACTATACCATGTCAAGGGTCATTAATTTCAGTATCCGTCTTTTTCTATTGTGGAAAAGGGATCGTAAAATATTGGTTACGCTAATTAGCATAAAACAATGGAAAGTCAGTGTTCATGATATCAAAACTGTCACGCGATATTTATTTATGTCTTATTATTTAGAAAGAGGACGATATACTTCAAAACAAGTTCAGTATTGCTTCACACGTTCACACAATATATACACCACATAAGGTAAGTGTTTATGCTTTATATAATATTTTATGTCGAATGGAGATTTAATTAACAGTTCTATATATTTTATGTTATATCTGATCGGCACCTATAACAATTTCTTTGGACATCAAAAACTATGATCAAGTATAATACTTCTCAAAATTTACTGTATAGCATTTTATGTGATTAATTACGTATATTTTTGATTATTTACTGTAAATGGAAACAAATTAGTTATTGGTAAGGTCACGAAGAAAGTTTTCTTACGGATAAGGTTCATAACACTTCTTAACCTACGAATATACTTTCGACAAGAAAGCTTATATACTCACAAATAAATAAAATAGGTGCAATGTTTTTATTTTCTGATTTCAAAGAATCTATCGCTATTTCCATCTTACATTTAAAACAAATGATTTTTATTACACTTTTAATTTAGTATTCTCAGTTATAGAGATATACAATTTTGAAACCTTTTAAATTGCGCTGATTAGAAAGCCAAAATCATAATATTTATAAACAAATTTGTTTAAAGTCAGGACATTACAAAAAGTTTATTTAACCCAACATAAATGCATAAATTTCATCTGAAATGTTAAAATAAATCTAATAAAAAACAGATGTACTGATAAAACTAGAACCGTGCGAGATAGGCCATATGTTTCTATGAAACTTGTTGCTTGTTTTATGTATCTAATTCAAGAAACACCCTGTTTATATCTGATGAGAAAATACATTTAAATTTAGTTCTATTTTTCTGTATTTCTATTTATTATTATTATATTTTGTTAACTAGCAAATTCAAACTTTTGTGGAAAATCATTAACAACATCGACTGATTATATTTTATTACTTTTATACGGGTATGATAAGGTTTCAATTATAGAAACCAACACTAAAACCATCAAACTTTATTCAACTGTACTCATATCAAGCATTAAAAACTTAAGCATCTGTATTTTTTTCAATTGCGGAACAAGAAAAAAAAATAGTCACGCCAATCAAGAATAAAACAATGGAAAGTATCTGTTCATGATTTCCAAAGTATCACGGGATATTGTTTTATTTGACATTATTCCGTAAGAGGACGATATACTTTAGACTGAATTCAGTCTCTCTTCATTCGTTCAAGATAAACATCACGTAACGTGAGTAGTTGTTATGGTTTATATTATATTTTGTGTCACATGGAAAATTAAAATTTCAATTTTATATAATATATATTTTAAATGTATATATACACATATTTACATTTCTTTCATAATCGACAACTAAGTCCATTTAAAATCCTAATGACACTATAATCAAGTATTACACTCCCTAATATGAAATTAATAATATGTTTTTGTTAATATAATATATATTGTTGTAAATTACTTAATCTAAACGGAAATAAATCATATTTTGGCCTTATAATAATTTATTTGTCTATTAAAACGAACATTTATTATTGAAATACATTAATAGTAAAATGTAAATAAAAAAAATAATTACAAGAATTACTCTAAGGGAAAATTAAGAAATAATATTATATTGTATTTTATTTACTTGAATTTAAATAATCCAGTAAAATTAATATTAACAAAAATATGGATTAAGTTATTATATTTACTTTTGCATTTGTAGGATATTGATTCATATTTATTACATGTTTAATAAATATCAATTAAGGTTTATTTTTGGTAATTATTTTTTTTATGTTTATTCTAATATAATTACAAAAGGAAAATATATCTATCCAGTAGTAAAATATGTCATAAAATAACTTATTTTTAGACTTGTAATTCTGCACACAGCTTAATTTCTAAAGAAGTAACACCGAGTTTGGTGATGAAGCATCCCACTCCATGGGACTGGACTAAGCTTTAGCGACTATATCATTGTTATATTAGTAAAAACTCAAACATACGAGAGATACGATTAAATAAAGAACTATGCTATATGTTATTGTTACAGGAAATGATATTTAATGTTACAGCAAGTGATATTTAAGTTTGCTGTTACAGGAAACGATGATTAAGACTCTTATGTATTTCTGGCTGGTAGTGGCGATTGTTCGCAGCGATACAACGGTAAAAGTATATTTAAATGATTATATATTTCATTATATACGCTTTATTTACATTTACCGTCAATGTAAATACATATTTATGTTAAAATACAACAGTAAGAAATATATCTGTAAAGGTTGAAAATCCATTGACGACGGTAGGATAAAAACTGAAAAAATATAAACTGTTGAAAATATTTTTACTGTGTTAATGTTATTTTGATGTGTTATGAGCATGAAATTAATATTAAAGTATTCGTTATTAATAACATATACCCTAGTAAAGAGAAATGTACTTCTTTGGCTACTTTTATAATTTCCACTGCTTTAACATTATAGCATTTAAAAATTTAGACAAAGTGACTATGCTTTACTCCATATAACCTTACAGTATTTTTTTGACAGGTAAAAATAAGTTTGATACGTCTCATGAAGTATATTTCTATGCTCAGTTTACTTCCTGTCTTTGTATTTTTGTTTTGTAGAAAATGTACATTTTTAAATTTAATAAACGTATGAAATTCAAACTTGGTTAAATTTGTATCCTAATTAAAAGATCTTTTTGGATAAATTTACACATACATGTTATCTCAGGTTTCTAACTGGTGGTCAGACATAATTTTAACTTTACTGATTCTAAAACATAAATTACAGTATTATAGTCTAGATAAAATTAATAACTAAAACGTATATACCCGTTTCAAAACGTACCATATATTGCATATTGGTACCCTGTTACTCATAATAGTTACAAATAAAATGATGACGTTGGAGTCTCGAGTTTAAAAGACTAATTAGGCATATATCTACAATTCGAAGCATTCCAATATTTGTTTAGATAATTGAACCCTCTCTTTCTACTCTTTTACCAAGAAGTATGAGCACTAACAATACAAAATACCCAGTAGGGTTTACTTCTGGCTGGACTATACCTTCTAGTCGAACCCAAAGTGGGTACAACAAAAGCCGTTGCCTTACATAAGTGTGTGCAACATTATGGATGATATAAGAGTGGCACATCACTGACTGCAAATGTCGAGATAGGTCTAGTTTACTGCGGGAGATGACTGTTGGAGTTGGTGGGGTTTATTTCTAAGAGTCATAGATTCATGCCTACCTAGACATAAGGGGGTACCATACCTGCTTGCTTAGACTGAATATTTTAGTTCAGAGCTGACTTCTCTTTCTTCCCAGCTGACATGACGAGAATAGTGCCCTAAACTATTCCTCATGAGTCTCGACAGGAGGCGGTAACTACTCTAAACCTTAGCCATCCAAAATACCTTATTACTCCGGACTTTTATAAACTTTTTATCCTAAGAGAGCCAAAAAAACCCATAAAAAAGTATGAATCTGTTGTTATTCATTGGCAGATATATTATTTTATATTCACGTCTTTTTGTGTATATTGGTGCACGAAAATATTACGACAAGATTAATAATTTAGAAATGTAGGCATTTGCTAACAATGCATTCATAAATTAAAATTACTCGAACATAATTCCAGAAGTAAACTATTTATGTCCGTCCGTACAATATGTCATAAAATAACTTACCTTTAGACTAGAAATTTTTGCACCCAGCTTCATTTACAACAGCTACAAAAGCAACCCCAAGATTGGTGATGAAGCGCAACTCAATGGGGTTTGACTGAGCTTTAGCGACTAATTATTATCGTTCTCACTAGTAAAAACTATTATCGATAAGATTATATAACGAATTATATTTTATGATTTTGTTACAGGAAACGATGTTTAAGAAACTTATATGTTTCTGGATGGTAATAAAGCTATTTTGCAGCGATACAACGGTAAAATATATTTAAGTTTACGTATATTTCGTTATATATGTTTAATAACTATTAATTCCAATGTAAATACATATTTATGTTAAAATACAATGGTAATAAGTATATCACTAAAGGTAATAAGTATATCCATTGACGACTTGCAGATAACAACTGAAAAAATACAAACTCTTACAATATTTTTTCTATGTAATATATTTATTTTTTATGCCTTATGACTATGGAATTCATATGAGAGTTTATTTGAGGCTGGTATTTAAATAAGTTTAGTTACATCAACGCAGGAAAAAATATTAATATATTTCAAATTTAAATAAATAATTGGCAGTATTCTAAATATGAATTTCATAATAATAATCATAAAATGATAAGTGATTATTTGGCATAAAAAGTATTGTTCTTTTAACACACGTAATAACACCAACTTTTATTATTTATGAAGGTAAAATTATTTGCATAATTTGTAACTGCAGTTACATTTATGTAACTATTAGATAAAGACAATCAATATTTGTCATGAGTTGCCACAAATATATATATATATATATATATATATATATACATATATTTCAATCCTATTTTGTGGTCAAATAACATTACGAATACCAAAATTTGGGGTTATGTTTGCTACATATTGTCACGTTTATTACATAACAGTACATTTATCAGTATTGATCGAATTTATTTGTTTATATAACGTATATCTAAAAAAACTTTTACTACTTCTGAACTGTACACATATTAGCTAATGTAAAATGTTTGTGGTTTTTTAAATTTGTCTGTAATATACATAATCAATGTAAAAGAAATTTAATATTGAGTTGCGTTTAAGTTCTTTTACAACGGGTAGAAAATAGTAAAAAATTTAGGTATTAATAAAAGTGTTCTATTTATTCATTTGCCGGATTGGCCAATATAGTAGTTACCCAATTATATCGTTTAACAGATCAAGTAGTATGCAATATTAAAAAAAAAAAACCTTTCGTGGATAAGAAGTAAGACGACATTCTGATAAATAAGTGTTGTCATTGTAAGCCTCTACACATAAACATAAACTGGGGTATTGTATAGAAAATTATTTTGCAGGTTAATAAATATGTAAAGTACAACTATGGTAAACGTCTACTTTAACCAAACGTCTATGCTGTTGCCTACAAGTAATATAATCAATAATAAAAATCTTTATAAAAAAAATATATGTTTTATACTAGGTACATCTTTCACATTCATCCTTTTGTTCCAAATAAAAATATGTACATTTATGAAGGTCTTTTTATTATTAAAATGAAGTGAGACAATTTACACTATGACTAATATAATTTTAAAACAACTGCACAGCTAGTATTATTAGTTAGACCAAGAGGACCTGGATCGGCTTCAATCAAACTCACCAGTTTAAAGTTTATATTACCACTATTTGGTTCTCAACACTCAAGTAATATAATATACTTAAGTGTAGCAACGTCTACGCAGAATTGTAAATTCACTTTAATGTTATGCGGTATTATTAGCCTCTTGAAAGTTTTATGGGGGAAGTCGCGTAATATCATTTAAAATAGCAGTATCTATATATTTGAGGTTCCCTAAAAATTAAAAGGTTTTCACAAATTATACAGTTGGCAAAGTTTGATTTTGCTTACCGATTTAGACAGATCGCCTCTCAGTGATATAGAATGAAAAGTAGAAGTATTTTTAAATAAATTATATTTTTCATGGTGCCATGTTTATGTGTAAAGATGTTAAATATCTTTAGAACCATATATTGTTAGGTTTTTAAAATTAAAATATTCTTGAAAGTATCGTTTATAAAATGTATGAGTACTTATAATAAATAATAATACGACAGTTCAGAAAAAGTGGAGAGAGATAAACTTGTTTTTTCATTGTAATAATGATAGATATCACATTCCTTTCACTCGTTTTATATTTGCTGTCCGTGTACAATTAAGTTTTTTATGTTAAATACGAAAAAGTACCATTGTGCACTAATTTTGCCTCTGTAATCTTTTAAAAAAACTATGATTTTGATTATGATTAGTGTAGCTGATATAGGGTAGTCACATAGCGCATCTATACAATGCATTTATAAAATTATGATCATTCTATCAATAGTTATATTTATCTAAAACAAGGTGATAATAGCATTCAAGCATACAATATTACGTGTTGAATACGTTTGTGTAGTAACTATTGACATCTATTCAGTACATACACACACAGTATATATTGATCACTTTCAGGAAGAAGGCTACAGCTATGCAGAATTACCTCCCATAACATTCAGCAGTATGAACTCAACTTTAGAAGTACTAAATGAACATGGAGCAAACCCAATGAATAAACCAATTGCTCTTCGTTCATCGGATTCACTTTCAGGACTTGGGATCAGTGCAAATCTGCTAGGAGTGCATGCAGGCGAAGGTTTAGACCATGACCGTAGAGGCTATGATAATATGTGCCAAGGGTTTAGTGCCAAACCTGCGGGAGGTCAATATCCATACCCTTTGTAAATGTATCAAAAACCATACTACCTACCAGCAGCTCGTCTACAACGATGAAAGTCTCAAGGAATGCCACTAGCGAAACCTCCTACGTGTTACCTTCCCACTTGCACATAAATGAATTTCAGGTGGAGATCTCATTGAATAGGGATCTCCTCCCTACCTACTTCTTTATTTAGCACTTCTCAAAGATATTTTCGTGAATGAAGCTTTAAAATAATTAACAAAATTACAAAGCCTTACTTTTTGTTAGACCTACCACAGACCTTTCCAGATTTCCGGTAATATAGCATGTGTCTTTTAATATTAAATCCTTTATAATTTAAACTGACTTTACTTAAATAAATAAAAAAAACATAAAATATAAATATTTTATTCAGTAAATTAATTTTTTATTTCATTAAATTTAGTATTGGCAATTAATGTATGAAATACATATGATAATTTTTCCTAAAAGGCTCCAAGGTAATCGTAGAAAGAAATCATGTGTTTATTATTTACAAATATACAATGCTACTAAGATTATAAAATAAGATGCTCTTGGTTACTGTAACACTACCAGTTTTATATATAAGTCTCTGATGGTGAACATTGGAATTGGAAGGTGATTGACAGTTGTTGAAAACACAGTAAAATATTTAAGGGCAAACAGACAAACTGTGTTCACATTTCAGTGCTTGAGGCAGTTGTACTTTATTAATTAACAAATATAAACCTGAATTGTTCTGCTAGAAGGGAACAATTCAAAGCAAGGACCAATACAAAGGGACCAGCAGACAAAGTCACAAGAAAGTAGCAATTAATTACTTTCATTTATGTCTTTTATAGATTACTATAATGTTGACGTCAAACTATTGCACGTAAAGGATAGGGTTATAATAGCCTTAAAAGGTTTAATTGTTAACACTATCAGGTTGTAAATAAAATTGCTCTGTTCAGAAACGTCATTGCAACTTCAGAAAAAACAAATATTTTCACCGCATTATCATCATCATCTAAACATTAAGAATGGAATGTATTTCACAACATTAAGTTTTATCGATGGATCATTTTAAATAGAAATCTGTCTACAACAATCGCCCTCATTGTGCAATTTCCAGGGATTGATGTGCTTTCTTCCATAATGAACTCCAGAATGTAATTCTACAATAATCCGAAATTGTTTAAAAATATGCAACTTTTAAATATAATATTAAACTTTGCAGAATGAGGTAGTCATGAACATTAAAAAGCTTCAAGATGATGACCACTCGAATTTGAGCAGAGATTTAAACTTATTCGCAAATAAGACAAAAACTTTAAGTTTTTAAAATTATATTACGAATTATTTTAATCTCTGACAAACTCTTAAGGTTCCAAGATGGAAGGCCATTTGTAATTTTTTTTTAATTTGCAGATGTGGGGGTACAAAGTATTAAGTAGTACGCAATATTGCGGGCATAGTAATGAAAACGATAGCTACCATGGTTCTTAATAGATTCAGACTACACGTGCTATAGATGCAGTATTTACAAATGGCTTCACTGAGTTTGAAAGACTGTCTTAACCAATACAAGTGTCAAATATAGCGGTAATTTGAATTAGCCAATATTTTATCTTGGTTATTCATAACATAAATATAAATTGTCAAAAGATGGTCGAATACTGTTTAGCAACGCGAATCTAATTTTAAAGTTCATGGAAGTATGCAATATATTCTGTAACACTTACGTTTATATACAAGATATTTTTGTTATAATCCACATTTTATTCTGTGCACCCAACAACCACTTTGTAGAATAGGGATCTCTTACATGTTTTTCAAGATTTATATACTACTGAAATGTAATGGGAGTTTGTGTCTTTGTTATTTTATGATAACAATTCCCTGTTAAGGAATGTGTTAATTTTTCAGTTGAGAAAAAAATATTTTTTATTTGAAATTTCCATGCCCTTTCTTTTTCAATGTTTAAGTGGCTTGTTTGTGATAGGTTTTACAGCTGTTAAAACTGGAAGAAAATTTTGTTCAACTGCGTAAACATGACTAATCCGTTATACTGATTCCTAAATTCAATTTGTACATCTACTCCTCATAAAATTCAGATTTCTAAATAACCTTTATCCTCTACTAATTCTAATGCATGTATTATATTATGCGTGATGTTTATCGCTAAAAACAATTAATCCTCATGTGTAATCCTCATAAGATATATATATAAGGATCTATAAAAGGTGTTAAAACACAAACTTTGATGATCAATATGTAAACGACGCCATTATGTCATAACTCAATATGAATGAATGAAAAATTTCATTACTGTTGTCAGTTGTACATTTTACATACAGATCTTAAACTAAAATCAACAATAAAGCCCGAAGTAACAAAATACCTGTTCGGGAATTACACTAGTACACAGAGAGAAACAGCAACTCGAAAAAAGGACTGCCCTACCAGATCCTCGTAATGATACACTCTAAAACAACTTTAACTAGATTAACTTCTAAAAAAAGCAACATAAAACGGAATATACGTGAAATTTTGATCAGATTTTCAGGTAAATTATAATATAAAGTTGCAATTTAAAAGTGTAATGATCATACTATAGTGTTGTAAAACCTGTCTACATCTTCTTCTAATAACAAAAAATGCCGAAGCATTTTAACAAACTTATTTTTGATTTTACATTTTCCTAAATATTCTGGTAAACAATTAAAAAACTTTGGTCCTAAAAAAATAGAATTTTTTAATCAAGGTTAGATTGGGTCTCGGAACTTGAACGTTTATTCTTCTCTGACTATAATGTGAATTTGCATTGTAAAAACTGCTGCTTTGATTATAAAATGATTTTAATACTTTATAGATATACAGATTTTTTATCGGTAACACATTTAAATCTCTAAAAATTGGAGCTGAACTCTCCATTTTATTCTTAAATTTTATTAGTCTTATGAAATGTCTTTGCAGAGTAATAATTGGTTTGAGGGTTGTAATATAAGTTCCTCCCCAAATTTCTAAACCGTATTCAATTTTAGAATTTATAAAGGCAAAATAGACTTGTTTAAGCAATCCTGTATAGCATACCGTTCTAAGAGAATAAAACAGTCTAACATACTTCACTAGTTTAGACTTAACTTCAGCTATATGAGATTTCCAATTCAACTTTGAATCTACCAGTAATCCAAGATATTTAATAATATCAACCTGTTTTAAGTTTGAACAATTACACACTATATTATTATTAGAATGACAACTCAAAACATGGTATTTAACAGGTGAAATAAAGGATACTTTTCTACATAAGTTAAATAATAAGTATTTGGTTTTAGGGCTCATTACCATGAAGTTATTAGAAAACCACCATCTTAAAGCATTTACATCATGTTGCATACTCAGTTGTACTTGTGCTAGTGAGTCTGCTTTATAAAATAAAGCAGTATCATCCGCAAATGCTACAATCTTGCCCTTGAAATTACCATTGCACAAATTATTAATATAAATTAGAAAAAGAGGGCCAGACAAAACTGATCCTTGGGGTATCCCTATACCTATTTTACCTACTTCACTAAAAGTTTTATTAGCTCTAGTTACTTGGGTTCTATCTGTCAAATAAGAACAAAACCATTGCAAAGCAATTCCCCTGATGCCTGCGTCATGCATTCTATTTAAGTGTGACGTCGACAAATAGTCCAGCGCACACTTTTCCTTCATTCATGCCTGTGTAGACCTGAGACATAAAGTCCAATAAGGCAGCACTTGTATTTAACTTACTTTGGAACCCATACTGTATTTTACTATAAAAACTATGTTTTGTAAGAAAATTCACTAGCCTCACCTTAACAGCATTTTCGAGTATTTTAGAAAATATTGAAAGTAACGCAATAGGTCGATAGTTGCCAGGATCTGATCTGTCATTTTTTTTTTTTTTTTAAGAGTGGAGTGACTACCGCATGTTTTAAAATTTTTGGGAACTCTCCTGTCGACAAGCTAAGATTTATCAAATAAACTAGCACGTCTGTAATTGATTCGTAACAGGTGTAATATTATCAAAACCAGGAGCTTTGTTATTTTTTTAAGATTTTATTATATTGCTTATTTCTTTGTTATTAGTCGGATATAAAAACATCGAGTCTTTTATTGACACGTATGGAAGATATTTTGGTGACAACTATTCATACGAGTGGGATTGGTGTTTTCTGCTTCTATTGTTTGTCTTAGGTCTACTGCAATTGAACAAAAGAAATTATTCAAAATGTTGGACACCTCTTTCGGGTTTGAAGTTGTAATATCATTGTGGTTTTTCACCAGAATTACACCTGAGTTTTTAACTTTATCCCCTACTAATTCCTCTATAGTTTTCCACTGTTTTTTTTTTGTATTGGTTTTGTTTGACTCTATAACATTTGAATAATACAATTGTTTAGTGCGCTTTATTTGGTTTTTTAAACTGTTGTTAATAAACCTGTACCTATTCCTTAAATTCACATCATTAGGCCGCTTGACAACTTTTTTGTACAAATTATTTTTTCTTTAACGGCTTTTACAATACTTGCATTGAACCAGGGTTTTAAAAACTTATTACTAACGTTTACATAATTCGTAGAGACTGAAACATAACTTTGAATTTTAATCAGGAACGTTTCAAATGCATCGGATATTGAAGTACAGTTGTACATTTCCAACCAGTTTTCTTGGCTTACAAGTAATTTAAGTGTATTTAAATTGACTGAAACATGTTCAAAACAGTTTTTTGTTATACGTGATATACAATTATTTTTAATATTTAAACCCAAAACTGTCATCCAATGATCGGGTATATTTATCTTCAAAACTTCTACTGTGTACTTAACAGAGTTATCAAACTTACTTCTACAAAAAACATGGTCTATACAGGTTTCTGAATGATTATTTATCCTTGTGGGTTCATTGACAAGTGAGTTGAGTCCATAACTTGCCATCAAAATTAAATAGTCCTCTACACTTCTAATAGATGTATCCAACAAATTAATATTTAAATCCCCTTTCACTATAAAATTTGCAGATTTTATACAGCTTAGTGTGTTTTGAAATTCGTCATTAAATATATTGATTGAGAACGCCTGTAATCTGTAAACTGCTAAAAGATCAACAGCTATGCCCCGTTCAAGTTTGAAGTGAAGGTGTACGACATCTGCCGTCGCCATTGTTGTTTTAACCTGACGTACACAATTCAATTGGTCGGATACAAAAACCGCCACGCCCCCCGCACGGTACTTATTATTACATTGAACATTTAACAAGAAAGTAGGCAAATTGTACTGACCCACCTCACTGTCACTTATCCAAATTTCTGTTAGTACAATAATGTCAGGCTTTCTTTTCAAACTTTCAGGAAACACTAAAAAATCGTCAAAATTAGACCTTAAACTGCGGATGTTTTGATGTACTATTATTAAATCTGAACTATCAATAGTAGTAAACAAACTATTTTTGAAACTTGTTTCTTTTAAACTATTCATTTAGGTGAACATGATGAACTGTTTGTACTGTTGTCTGTGAGGAGTTAGTTACCTGGAGCTTGAGGCGAGCCTGTTGTTGCCGGCAGCTTCCTCAGCTTCTCCACTTCATTCCAGTTGCTCACTGCTGATACCTTGTCACCTACTGATGGTCGGACCAGGATCTTGCCGTTCCGTATCCAGACGAACGTGAATCCTTTTTCTTTCTTGATCGATCGTACTTCGTTAAATATCCGCCGTCTTGTAGGAGTAAGGCTCTCATTTATATAGATGACACTTGCTGGGCTTGGGAAACCAATGTCATACGTATTCAGATTTCTCTTGACTCTCCTTTTTTGTAGAAACTCTTCTTTGACTGTTCTTCTTGTAAACTTCACTACGATGCCTCGGGGTCTTTCGCCACTTTTCCCTCCAAGTCTGTGGCAGACATCCACCATCTCTTCTTTTACTTGTATGTTAGACTGTTTCCGACTTGTTGAACTAGACTGAAAACATTTTCATTTTCTTTCCCAGGAATCCCATGGATTTCTATTGTATTAAGTCTAGAGTATTGCTTAGCTTCGTCTTGACGGGCTTCCAGCTCAACAATTTTAATTTGCAGCCTTTTATGTTCGAACAAAAGTTGTTCATACAAGTCTTTATACTTGTTCAAAGCCTCAGACTGTGAATCAAGAGTTTTACTTAACTCGGAGATAGTTTTATGGCAGAGTTCAATGGATTTTCCAAGTTCAAGTTCAAGGTTTTTAGTTTGATCTTTGTTTTCTTGTCTCATCTCGAGTAGTAGCTTCATGACGTCACTTATGTCTGGTGAACTCTTCTCCAGCTCGGATTCCACTTGCATACTTGTTCTACGAAGCCTACTGCATTGTGTACATCTCCAGATTTGATTTTCCTTCTGAATAAAATCAATATCATCCTTTGACATCCCTGCACAAGCTCCATGAAATCTGTTTTTTGCAATCAACGCATTGTACTTTCAGAATATTTGACACAACTTTTTTAACGCAAACTCCACATTTATCCGACATGATACCTATTATTCGAAAAACAAAGCAATTACACTATTTACGACACCACAAAAAACAGTAGTAACTCAGACAACAAGTCTTATTAACAAAAGTTAACCAATACACACGCTTGTCAAAACATACCGCTCTGTGTTTCACTAGGTTACTTCAGATAAGGAACTGATAAGAGGCAGACCGTCCGTTCCCTTCGAGCTCTGACGCATATTTACGACCATTAGGATGTTGGACAGCACCTTACTTAGGAATTCTCTTATATTTTCTTACAGACACCTTAAAAGCATCACCGAAGTAAAAGCTCTAAGTACGTGTGACATCTTTCAGATATGCAATAACATTTTGAAAGGATAAATTTGTGTGAATTATGTATTTTAATATTATATAACTTTTCTGAAAGCTTTTCAGTGAATCTATATGAAATTATGCTATGAATCGACAATAATGGTAATAACAAATATAAAATTGTAGGTCATAATATTTTAACTCTATTATTGAACAATGGAAGAACTGATATTGACAACATACAGTAATTATTTAATTAATTTTATCGTATTACATAATAAGTTTACTTAATAATTGTAATATAGAATAATTATTTTAAGTCTTTTTTTAATTACTGGCATAAAGAGTATTATTTTAGCGGGCAGATGCAACTGAATAGCTAGTATGCGTATAACAAAGCCATAGTCATAATTATCTGTGTTAAAATACCTAGTGTTATTGCACAGTATTAAACAGACTTTATTAAAACATTTAAACTGAATATGTGCGGATATTAACTCAAGGAAAAGTGTCAAAGTGTTTGTACCTTTATTTCGTGACGTTTGAAATAAATTCTATGCAGGCAAAGGAAACCGGCCTACTTTATAAAGTTGATCGTGTCACCAGGTGTTTTATTTGTTGTTTTGGTTGCTTGGTAGTAAATAAATAACATTATATGACACTTTGTATGGTTGTAATTTATATATTGAAATGTAAAAGAATAATGAGTTTTACAATCCTTTTTGTACAGAAAGTGACATACTATCTTAGACGGAAAAAAGAGTAACTTACAACGAAAGTACCAGAGTAACCATCTTAGGAATAACACTAAATAAATACTGGACATAGAGGTAGTGAGCCATGGCTTATTATTGTTGGAGGAACATATTTTCAACATTCATATGTTACCTCTGACAAAATTTAAGACCCTTTTGTACCGTATAATTTGCAGCACTATTTTTTTTACATATTTTACTTCTTAATATAATACAAATTATAAAGAATACAACCTTAGTAGTACATAATTTTAACCATAATAATACAAAATATTTCCGATATAAACCAATAATGTAGTGTGTTTATTATTGAATTACATTCGTAATTTTTAAAGTTTCTTTTAAGTACTAAACTCTCTGTACTGGTTTATTATTGAAGTGCTTTAACTACGTTACTGAATAATATTCATTTTAGTTCGAGAGTAAAATTCATCGTCAACATGAGGAAAGGGCAATGAGTTGTACACTGCCTCCTATATTTGTGAGTATATTTAAAGACCACCAAAACCTTCGTATTAGCTTGTTAGAAACCGGAAGTTTGATAAAAATATATTTATGAAAATGAATTGCTTTTCCTCATGCAAACTCCATATTCTATACTTTTGAATTACACTAATAGTATAGTATTTCTCCTTCCATCTGCCTCACAACTGAAGTTTAAGTCCTAAGTTAGCTTCCATTTCTGAATTACAAGAGACATGCATGTCCTTAAGATTACGGTTTATATACGAAAAAACGTACATGAACACATTTAAACTCAATCAGTCAATCAATCAATCTTTTTTATTGCAATAGACATGTATAACATGTACAGCAAACGTCACTATAATAACTAAAATCTTGTCAACTCTCACCACATCAAGATCACACTCATACATACAATTCCGCATTCACTCATCGCACATCCATTCGCCAATTTGCCCACCTCCTAAGCCAAAGTCAATCTCCCTGTTGGGTAGTCTCCCAGTTAAATGCCAAACTATCAAATAAATAACAAATTATTTATCAAAGAATTAGTTACCTAATTTTTTTATATAAAAAGAGCTCGTGCTCAGATAAAGAATTATTCAAAAATAAATATGGAAATTGAATGGCATATTAGGCTCGTCATGAATTCATCGACAGAATAAAACACTTTTGACACCAAAAGTCATTTGAGACGAGTTTTTAATTGATTTTGATTGTTGGAATTTTTTATACTCTCAGGGAGCTTGTTGATGAGTCTGACACAAACTTGTTGCGGGAGGTGTTGTGATAACGTCAATCTGTATTGGCTAGTTCGAAAATTGTCCTTGCCTCTTGTCCCATATTAGTGAACGTCACCGCCACGAACCAAATCACACTTTGATTTGCAGTACGTGATCATCTGAATAATGTATAGGCAGGGCAAAGTCAGCAACCCCAACTCACTGAAAGATTTCTTGCACGACTGTCTATAATTCAGGTTTGCAATGATTCTGATTGCTTTTTTTTGGAGCTTGAAAACTCTTTTCATTTTTTTTCTGGCACAACCTCCCCAGAGTCTCACTCCATACGCAAAGTGTGGGTGGATTAAGCCGAAATAGGCCATTTTTAAAACTCTGAGGGAACAAAACTTTGCTAAATGCCGCAAGGCATATATTCATGAGGTCAATCTAGCACATACACTGTCCACATGATCAGCCCAGGTCAGTCCTCTGTCTAGGAACATTCCCAAAAACTTTGTGAAATCAGTTTCCTCTAAACGAACATCATCCACAAACACAGCAGGGCGGGCTGTGTGATCATTTTGTCGAAGGCTAAAATGTATGACATTTGTTTTTGCCTGAATTGTTTTCAGGTTTATTTCAGCAAAATACTGAATGCTTGCATTCCATTCTATGAAAGAATTTATTTCAAAATCTTGGTTTGATTTGTTTTTGAGACAGAGAGTAGTGTCGTCAGCATACTGAACCAGCGTTCCATGCTGGATCACTGATTTCAATCTAGAGACGTAAACTAGAAACAAGAGAGGCCCAAGGATGGAGCCCTGCGGGACACCGTGGGTCATTTTAATTTTGTTTGAAACAACGTTCGAGATCTCCACGCACTGATCTCAATCCTTGAGGTAAGAAGCGAGCCACAAGTGCGAGAGATCCCGCACGCCGCATTTCTCAAACTGGTGCAACAGTCAAAAGAGAGTGGTGAGTGGTGTGCAGTCTCATGATGCACACAATCAAAAGCTTTGGATAGGTCGAGGAATATGCTAAGCACATGTTCTCGTCCTTCCATTCCATCGACAACATTGTCCAAGAGGTTGTTCACGGCATCCACTGTAGATCTGTCTTTCCTAAATCCAAATTGTTCTGGATTCAGAATTTTGTTATTTTCTAAAAAAATTTGCAAGTCTTTCATAAAAAAATTTTTTTTTAAATTTTGCTAAACACAGTCAGAATTGAGATTGGGCGATAGTTGCTTGCAAGGCAAGGATCGTACTTTTTGAAGATCGGGATGACTTTGGCCGTCTTCAGGAGAGACGGAAAAGTTCCCTTTTCCAAAGAAAAGTTTATCAGTTTTGTGAGTGGTCTCACTATGTGCCTGAAGAAACGTTTGAGAAGCTACACTGACATCCCGCTGGCATCACACGTTTTATTTTAGTTCAGCCCTTGTATCACACGTGCTACCTCCCCCTCACACGCAGGAGCCAAAGCCATGGATGCAACTGATTCAACAGCATCTCCCCCGCCGAACCGAGTTTCAGTGAACGCCGAGTTCACTGAAGCAACGGAAGTACTTATTGAATTCGTCTGCTACTTGAGCTTGATTTTCGACAATTTTGTCATCAATTCTGATTGCAATTTCTTTGGTGATTTTGCTCAAATTTGTATCTCGAGCATATGTAAGTCGTTTATGATTTTCAAAGCAGTTTTTGAGAAGTTTTCGCAGTTACCCAAGGCTCTATTTACATCATACGCTTTAGCTGCTCGTATAACCTTTTTATAGATCCTTCGGTAATTTCTGAAACAAGTTTTGAAATTTTAGTTTTGGGTTCCAATGAAAATTTTGTAAAACAATTTTAGCTTCTCTCGAGACACAAGAATTCCCTTAGTCAACCACGTACCTTTTTGTGAATTGCGCTTGACTTTGGTCCTCCTGAACGGACAAGCAACATCCAGATAATAGTTGAAACCATCACTGAAGGCTGTATACATGTCATCGACACTACCAAACTTGTCTAAAAACTGCCAGAGCTCGACTTCCAAAATCTCATTCAAGTGGTGAATATTTTGGGGCCGAATTGTCCTGGCAACTTTAAATTTAGAATTTTGACTTTCCAGTTTGCACCCATGAACAAACGGCCTCCTGCGCAAAGTGGTCAGAGATTGCAGTGTTCATAACAGAGACTGTCAGGTCAGGAATGTTGGTGACAACATTGTCGATGTCAGTACTCGCTGTAGCAGTCACTCGTGTCGGTGAATTCATGGACCAATTTAGATTTAGAACATCACGAAGCCATGGGTGAGGGGGTCAGTGGGATCCATTACATGAATGTTGAAGTCTCGCATTATTAGGAACTTCACTGAGTTTGAAAAAATTTTATTGAGAAGTGGTTCAAAATTTTCAAAAAAAGAATTGCTGCATTTATTGGGTGATCTGTATAACCCAATGACGGCTATTTTCTCCAAACAATCCGACACGATTTCGATGCCTTCGGCCTCAAAATTCATCTCAGACATGTTGTTGATTTTGAAAGGTTCGAATTTTGACAGATTTTTTACAAAAATTGCCACAGAGCCCCCTTTGAAATAGTTTCGACAGAAGTATTTTGCCAATATAAAATTTGGAATTTTGAAAAGATGAATCGTGTCGACTATGAAATCGTGCTCAGATACTATAAAAACATCAGGTTTAAGTTCTTCGCACTGCCAATTCATCAATTTTGTTTGTTGCCATTTGGGCATTCTGGTGAACCAATTTAATTTTTCTGTTAAGAATTTTGAATTTTTCTGGGTTTTTGAAGATGATTTAGAGTTTTTTATGCTTCGCAACTGGATCCGAAGTCACCCCTAGTCCGGCTTCCCACCGACAAGTGTCCATGCTTTTTGACTCAGGAGAGCGTCCATTTTTATCAGCACTGCCTGGCGTAGGTGATCCCCTGAGTGCTTCGGCGTAAGTGACATCTTGAGGTCTTGGTGACTGCTGAGTGGTAACAGCCGACTCACCGTCAGCAGCTGCAGGCGCCAGCTTCGGGACGGTGGTGAGAAGAGCGCGAGCGCTGTACCAGCGAGGATACGCAGCGGTGACGTAGACTCCCGGAGTCTCGAAGGAGTGGGTCTCAGGAGTGCGAGGCTCGACACTATCATCCTCGCCAGTATCCGCTTTCCCCGCATTGGGAAATGTTAACCGTGCTTCGTAAAATGCCTCCGCCCAATTTTATTGAAATCTACTACTCGGATGTTATGTCGAGCAGCCAGCTCCTCAATGTAGGCATTTACGAGCACAGTCTCATCGTGTATGGAATTATCAGGTTCCAGGTCGTGTCGAAGCGGCAGAGTGACGAGAACGAGCTCCATGTTGGCCGGTCGGTCAGTGATGTGAGCCTCCAAAAGACGGTAGATGTTGCGCTGTTTGCCCACCGCCAGATCGTTTGAGCCGGCTAGTAACACCTCGTAGTGGATTCCGGGCCCATATGGTGTGTGGTCCGAGCTCAGGATGTCTAGGAGGCCAGCGCCGGGCATACAAACGCCACCAACAGAAAAAGGAGGGACGGTCATGTTCCTCACAAGTCCCGCGATGTGTCAGCTGTGACTATCACCTCTAATATTTATGTAGCGGAAGTGGGGGATAGGTGTACGGAATGCTTGTGAATTGTTTGAGCTATTCGGATTTTCTCTATGAGGGGGTGGGATAGGGATTTTAGAGGTAGTTTTTAATTTTTGTTTGCGGAAAGGTAGAATGGAAGAGTCAGTTGTGAAATAACAATAGAGTACTCTAATAAACAACAATGAAACACACACACACACAAACGCAAGAGCGTTTGTGTGTGTATACGTGTGTGTCACCACTGCAACATTCTTAAAGACTTCCATGGATTTGTCGAAGAAATCAACAGCAGAACATAATTAATTTCCAGTCTTCAGTAATCTTGCAATGGTGCTCCAGTACTGGTAGTTTGTCTGAAAGTGGCGCCAGGTAAACAATTGGCAATGTCTAGCATTACGAGGAACGTAGAAGTCAATTTAGTTGAGTACCTCAGGGCAGTGAATCAGGCCGTTTAGAAGCTGAGCCAGAAATATTGTGTCCATCATAGTTCTTCGGCTAGCAAGGCCGAAAACTCAAAACACCTGTCTAACCAATCAGATATCTATGAATAAATTTTACTTCACTTTTGTTTGAGAAATGAGCTGACAAGGAAAACACAAGGATTAAACAAAGAAGAAAGACAAAGCTCCAATTACGGATATAAACCATTTAGTATCGGTCTCTCGTCAGTTTTCAGGGATTGGTCGTTCAGTGTATACTTATTGTGAATTGTGCTGTACAGTGTCTTATTAATTAAACAAAGAAGAAAGACAAAGCTCCAATTACGGATATAAACCATTTACTATCGGTCTCTCGTCAGTTTTCAGAGATTGGTCGTTCAGTGTATCCTTATTGTGAATTGTACTGTACAGTGTCTCATTAATTAAACAAAGAAGAAAGAAAAAGCTCCAATTACGGATATAAACCATTTACAATCGGTCTCTCGTCAGTTTTCAGGGATTGGTCGTTCATTTTATACTTATTGTGAATTGTACTGTACAGTTTCTTATTAATTAAACAAAGAAGAAAGACAAAGCTCCAATTACGGATATAAACCATTTATTATCGGTCTCTCGTCAGTTTTCAGAGATTGGTCGTTCAGTGTATACTTATTGTGAATTGTACTGTACAGTGTCTTATTAATTAAACAAAGAAGAAAGAAAAAGCTCCAATTACGGATATAAACCATTTACTATCGGTCTCTCGTCAGTTTTCAGGGATTGGTCGTTCAGTGTATACTTATTGTAAATTGTTCTGTGCAGTTTCTTATTAATAATTAGTGTTTTTATTTTATTAAGAGATACAGTGTGCTTGTATTTACACTTTGTTATTCGTGTGTAATGCATGTCACAATGATTTTGTATGATTTGTTTATTTCAGCACACATTGTAGAGATATATGAGAATTATCTACTTAAGGAAGTGATCCGATTGGCAATCCAGAAATTGATATTGGTCAAAAACTAAAAGTGAATGATGGAAACTGTAACAGCCTTATATCAGTCACTTAAGTCCATGTACTATCAAAAGAGTCATTAAAAAATTTTAAAATTCCGTAATCATACATTTAAATTAGTATATAAATTATGAACGTTCATGGTAAGCTTACCTGCAAAGTATTATGAAATTGTTTATTAATCCTATACATGAAAATATAGAGAAATTCATGGTAATAAAAGGCAATGAAAGCTCATTTGATGCATTAAAGCTGTGTTGTTCGTTATATCCCATTGTTACAAAACGCGCTTAAATCTGCCAACAAACCCGTCAATATACTCTACTTACCATAAAAAAAACATGAGAAGGAAGCAGTTTGTAAGATATAAAAAACTATGTTTTACCAGCCCTGGGTTTTCAAACAGCTGCTCACAATTAAAATGTTAATTAACACAAATGGAGGTATCAAGAAACACTCAGTGGCTTCAGCACAATCTTGATTGCATCTGCTTCCGCGTTGGTTTGCTTTATGTAGTACGAGTTAACACTAGCTCCAAATTTGAAGGAAGCTAAATATTTCCGTATTTATTTGGCTGCATCTGTTGTCGCCTTGAGCTTCAATTTATTCGGTTAATATTTTATTTTAAAGAAACCTATTTCCATTCAACACTTTTCCTCAGGGTGTATTGAGTTTCATTGAAAGATAACATAAATGTTAGTTTTACTTTAATTTATATTGACACGAAGACAAGTATTTACTCAAGTAGTTAATGATTAAGCTAGCTAACAAGTAACTAGAAAACTTATCACCTTATTCTTCTACGAATCCCTAACCTAAAATTACAGAACTTAATGTCGGTACAGATATTATGTATTACTAATATGAATGTTTTGTTTATAATAAGAGGCCTAATAAATAAAAAAAATAATTGTTCATATTACAGGGTAATTTATATAAGCTTACAATTTTGTTCCATTCAATAGATTTTGACTTGATTGTAATTAGTAATGATCATATCTGGTAGTTGGGATTGAACATTTTAGAAAAGACATATTTAACTATCAAACTGCTAGATGAGTTATTAGTTCCTGTGCTGCATGAAGAAACTTATGCAAAGCCTATTGAAGTAGAAACACCTCCTTTACCTGAAATTAATGTTCACAATGCTACGATATGAAGTATTTTAAACATATTTTAGGGCTCTCTTTATGTTCTAGGACGAGAAAAAGTGTGGTTTGCATCTTCAAATGTGTCGTTTATAGGCAGTACATTTGTATATCATTTAATCACTCCTTGATGTTGATGTTGGAATGACTTTCTGAAGATGTATCGCTCACAGAAGAAAAATTTACTTAATTTAAGATAATAATGGCACACATTTTAAGAGAATGTTCAACGTACTTATAAATTGACTTCGAATAAGACCAAGAATGATTTTAAGCTGAACGTATACAATGACGTATAATCCCCCAACCGAACCTTGTTCACGTAACTTTTACTAGAGGCTACTAGGACTTTAGAAGAAAAATTCCTAACTATATTTTGATCCCAATCGTGATCAAATAGATTTTGTTAAATATAAGTAGGAGATTAAAGTATAGACTGAGACTGAAGGAAGAGCTGAGAAGTAAGTTTGTGACGGGATACCTTGGATTTATTCGTTTTAAAATAAGAAGAATGAAAATCGGTCACAATAGTAAAAATAATTTGTGATGATTCAAGTTTTTAGTAAAAAGAGAATTTAGTAACCAATCACAGGGATTGAAAAGGTTATCTATGCAAAATATGACAACTCATCTGATCAGTATAACAAAATCATCAACGTCATGCCTAGTACCTGAACATGTTTAAATAAGAACATGGGACCCTGTTTTTAAACATCGTGTATTTGTGGTTGTACGGATTTAAAATTATATAAAACGGGATAAACTTATTGGGGAGACCGTTTGAAATAAACCTCTGCAGTTATAAATTTCACTACCAAGCATTTATTTGAGACTGGGGTGTGAAACATCCTGTTTATTAAACACATCATTATATTTATTGCAATGTTTTTATCTTTTTTTATTCTCAAAGCACAATTCGGACACTTGGTTGAGTTAGGATTGATTCCGGACTCTTTGGTACCTTGTAATAATCTAGTGCTTGAACCGAGTAACACCTATCCTAGTAATGCTCTTTATTCATGTAAATAACCTTCTGGAGTTCTTTCACATAACAAACAAGCCTCTACTGGAAATCGATTGTACTCACGTTGTTTATATTGCTTGAGGGAGCTTTTTAATTGCTTTCTAAGAGTATTCCCCCAAGCTCAAAAATATGGCGCACTTATCTTGCATGTATATTTTAATAATTAAACTATCCGTTCCAACTCCACCTGAAACATCAACTTTCAACATTTATAACTGTGACCTAAACCTACTCTTGCTAACTCACTGTTTGTAAACAGAATATTTGACCTAGTATATTAACGAACTAAACGACTCTTGAACATTGTCAAAAATTTATGTTGCATTAGAACTATGTTTTTGTTTCATTAAACTAATTGTTCTATGCGTACGAGAGGATGAATCTTAAGTAAATTGCCGCATACACATAAAAAACAATTGAAAAATGTATAATGACTACGCATCTAATAATGACATGACATGACGTCGTATAACATTTCAAAAGTTTCTGAAGGATTTATTTAGAACTTCGATAAACCTTTTATTTGTTAATCAAAAACAACAATGCAGAGAAACAACGAATGCAGTATAACACGGGTTCAGGTTTTCAATAATTTATGTAGGAATTATTCGTATTAATGACATTTTAAACTTCTACCTATATAACAAATCGTGAAAGTAAAGTATATTATACACTCATTAGATAGCATTCAATTTTACAGTTAATTTATTTCTGTAGGAGTTATGTAAAATCACAAAACAATGAATAAAATTATAATTTTAATTAACGTGTAATAAATTCAATGGTTGCTAAACAGTAACTAATCTCAGCAATTAATTAATTATCAGCTGCTTCATTCTCATCTCATTTATCACTCTGTTTAGGTTTTCAATAACAAAATATTCTTAAATTATCTGTAATTCCGTAATCGGATATCATTTGTTTGATACATTTTAAACGAAATCTGGTCCGTTTGTTTCAATATACCATACAAACTCGATCAAAACATATTTGAAACTACGTGGTTTAATTGAAGAATGTGGAATTAGTTGCCTTCACACACACGCGCGCCCACTCAAACACACAAATGATATGCAAATGATTCTTTCAAGTCAATTTTGAAATTATATTAGAATTGAGAACTTTACTAAAAAAATACATGAAAATATGCGTTAATTACTAATTGCATTAAAGATCTTCTTAATTCCCTTTTTTGTGAAAATAATACAGTAATCCCTGTAAAAGAAATCCTACATTAGTTGAGAACAAATGAAGGGCTAACGGAAAAAACAGGCTAAGTCCATTTTTCTCAATTTTGATTTTTTTGGCTTATATGTTGGTACTCCTGTTGCGGCATATGTAGCATGTGCTAGTTTGGGAAATATCAAGCTCAGTCCCGAGAAAAACAACAATTAAAAAAAACACCAAAGGGAAAGAATAAGCTCAGTCCATCCAGTATTGGAAAGAACAGGCTCAGTCCATAGTGCTTGTGTCTGCCACTACGCGCACCACCTGACTTCTTTACACTTGAATACTGAATTAATGTGAAATAATGGTGTTATAGAGTGGTGGTTTTCAATGCTTAGTGAGTTTAGTATCTAATTATCATTAATATTACGTGCTATTTTTTAATAACTATGGAAGGTGACATTCCCTCTGATGGTTCTCCAATGAAGCTTGAAACTTCGAAGAAAAGGAAAAGGTATGGTAGGATGTCAGAGGTAAGAAAGAAACTTAACCTATCTTCACATACTATGGGTGAAGATTGCCAATGTACCTTGAAGTGCTTTGAGAAAGTCCCAGAGGCGACTAGAAATAGTATTTTAAAGGAATTTAATTTACTAAACTCTGTTGACATGCAAAATAGTTACTTGTGTGGCCTAATTTCAGTCTTGCCCATTCAACGTAGACGGCCTAGAAATGCAGAAAATGCCCGACAAAACAATGCCTCCTACAAATATAGAGTAAGGGTGAATATTAATGGAACTGTTGAGGATACTGTAATTTGTCGCAAAGCTTTCATTGCTTTTCATGGCATAACTAAAGGCAAAGTTGAGTATTTAGTGTCTAGTTTGAGGTCAAGTGGTCAATCCCCTTTAGATAAACGGGGTAAACACGATAATAGGCCTTGGAGGCTTTCAGACGTAACTAGAAATTCCATCAAGGCCCACATTGCATCTTTTCCCAGACGAGGCAGTCACTATGGATTAAAAGACTCAAAGAAAACTTATCTTTCTGAAGAGCTGAATACAACAAAGATGTATAATTTATTTAAAGAAGCATACCCATCAGTTAAAGTTTCTTACCAGTGTTACAGAGAAATCTTTTCAAGTGAATTCAACATATCTTTCGGATATCCTCGCACAGACACGTGCAGTACTTGTGATGAATTTTCAGCCAAAGTTAAGGTATTAGAAAATGAAAAAAAAAAACACATAACTGACAAAAATTGTTTGACAAAAATTAATAAAGAAATCGAACGTTTACATGTTGAAAACCAAGTCCATAAAAGAAAAGCAAGCGCATTCTATAACAAGAAAAAAGATGCTAAAGAGTTTAGTAAGACTCATGCAGATTATGAAGCTATTGCTTTTGATTTTGGCAAAAACCTGTCTTTGCCCAACATCCCTACTAACGATGTGTACTATAAAAGGCAATTGTCTGTTTACAACTTCAACGTTCATATATTAGCAAGTAGAAAAAAGCGTCTTTTTCATCTACCCAGAATGTTCAGGAAAAAAAGGAAGCGATGACGTATGTTCAATGCTTCACAAATTTGTTTACGATGAATTGGACGAAAGAGTAAGGAAACTGGAAGTGTTCTGTGATGGATGTTCAGGACAGAACAAAAATTATACATTGGTACGTTTTTTCCACAATTTAGTTCATACTGAGCGACGCTTTGACTTAATAACAGCAGGTTTTCCAGTGAGAGGACATAGTTACCTTGAGACTGACAAAAACTTAGGGTTAATCAACCAAAAAACTCGTACTGAGCTTCCACATGACTGGATCGAGGTATTTGAAACAGCTCGGACAAATCCGTCACCCTTTATCGTGCACGAAGACACGATTGATACATTTCGTCAATGGACTGCACACTTAGCACCGTTTTACAAGAAAAAGTGTCCCTTTGCTACCCGCCCTGTCAGAGAAATTGTATTTGAAATAAATCTCAAGAAGGAAGTTAAGTTCAGAACAAGTTTTAATGGTGCTTTTGAACTTGCATCCATTACCACAATGGATCTGCCACCACATGGAAAAAATGAGGGAGAATTCAACCTAACAAACTTTTCATATGAAGGTAAGCAATATTATTTCCACTAGACACAATTTTAACTATTATATAAGGTTGTATAACTTAGTTTATTATACTTTCAATACATTTGAATGTCAATTAAAGTAATACTCATTTAGCACCTGGTGGTGTAGCTACCTAATCTACACTGACGTAACCTCCTTATTCAGTTATAACTTATAGTTTTAGGTTAATGACATAAAATACATGTTTTTTGTTGTTCTAGGTCTTCTACCGATTCCATTGGCCAAGTACCAAGATTTGCAAGCCTTGAAAAAATTCTGTGGCCCACAAGCTCAAGAATACTATGGAAGTTTGCCTCATGAATAATCTGGACATCAAACTAAGATTGCCTAAGTAGAGTTTACCTTGTATCTTTATTTCATTTGAATAAAAACATAAATTTCTATTTATATGTGGCTTTTATTTTACCAGGTTTGGTAAAAAAACTGGGTAAGCCCATGGACTGAACTTGTTTTTTGCCGTTCTGTTTTGTACTTATGACTTTTAAGTACGAGTTTTGGGAATAAACAATACAATAATGACGCTTTTGTTAATTTAAAGCAATGTAAAACATCATTTACTAGGCATAATTATTATATTCTTGTAGTTATTACTTATTGGTAAGGTTTTATTTAACATTTATACATTAAAAACGCTCTCCTGTAAAATTACTCAAAATGGACTTAGCCTGTTCTTTCCGTTAGCCCTTCAAATGTCTCAAATGGAAATCTTTATTCGACTAAAAATGGGATTCCTACGCACATTGCCGTGCAGACTTGGAAAAACACTAAAAAGAAACCATTAAAATCACTGATTGATTTGGTCTCCGAATATCCAATCACAAGGCCAGAGAGATTGTTAACACAAAGCTACCTCTATAGTAATTTCGTTATCAAAGGCAACCAACAGAAATAACCTGCTGTCCTACCGTAAAATTCCTACACCGTGGTCCCTTTGTTAATAAATTACATTATTTATCTTACTTATATTTTGACACATAAATTATTTATTTTCTGAATTTTTTTCGAATATACTTTCTCCCATAAATATTTAGTAAATAAATTTTTAATTGATTATCTAGCAAATGCTGCAAATAAATTACTACACATTTTATCAGTTTAATATTAAATTTCCATAAATAAATCAAAATGTTTAGTTTATTTTATTATTATTATTGGAAAAATATATTAACCTATCATTTATATTGTATAGGATTGAGTAAGTAAATTTGGGATCATATTAATTGTTTTTCGTTATAATTATGCAATGTTCCTGTTGCGGTAAACCAAAATGTCTAAGGCCTATTGTTGGGTGTCATATCGGGCTTAAGCTTTTGATCTGAGGAATAAAAATTTTTAAAGATTGGTACTAGCAAAACATATGTAATGAGTAATATTTACAAGGAACTCACCATCAGCATGCAATTATATCACGTTAACGGTTTATAGCTTATATTGTTTGTGTTCTGGACATATGTACAATAACATACCGAGACAAACGGAGTAATGTAAAAAACTGTGTCTGTAGTTATTAGATACGTTTACAGAACAATGAGGCCAAATAATGAACTACACCACTTAGCTAATAATTAGGTTTTTTTCTTAATTTACTTAATAATTAGCTAATAAACACATATTTTGTATTATTAAGTAAGCCTTATTATTAAAGTAAAGAATCCAAGGTCATTATTGCTTAAGCCCCTTTCATCTGTAGTAGTAATAATAATATATGAATAATATGTGATTTATTTTTTCATTCATTGTTATTCAAAGGATCTAAGTGTAATTATGTACTTTACAATATATTCCTTGATTTTTCTGTAACATTTTTTACAACCCAAAGTCTAGTATATTATATAAAACATATAATATACTACCTTAAAAACGTTCAAATGATTAAGCCTCCAGCTAGTATGTTTCCATTTGTATTATTACACAAATATATTATTGATTGTTTTTAGTATGTGGTATACGGTATATTCATTAATTAGTTTACACCCAGACTGGATTATGATGAGACACTAATCCTATCTCTTGGGTATGGATGGACCCAAACCGCATCAGCTAAAGTAATCTGTGTCAGTCCACAAACTGTTTTTAGTATGTGGTATACGGTATATTCATTAATTAGTTTACACCCAGACTGGATTATGATGAGACACTAATCCTATCTCTTGGGTATGGATGGACCCAAACCGCATCAGCTAAAGTAATCTGTGTCAGTCCACAAACTGTTTTTAGTATGTGGTATACGGTATATTCATTAATTAGTTTACACCCAGACTGGATTATGATGAGACACTAATCCTATCTCTTGGGTTGGATGGACCCAAACCGCATCAGCTAAAGTAATCTGTGTCAGTCCACAAACTGTTTTTAGTATGTGGTATACGGTATATTCATTAACACTAGTTTACACCCAGACTGGATTACGATGAGATACTAATCCTATCTCTTGGGTATGGACCCAAACCGCATCAGCTGAAGTAATCTGTGTCAGTCCACAAACTGTTTTTAGTATGTGTATACGGTATATTCATTAACACTAGTTTACACCCAGACTGGATTACGATGAGATACTAATCCTATCTCTTGGGTATGGACCCAAACCGCATCAGCTGAAGTAATCTGTGTCAGTCCACAACCTGTTTTTATATTTTTTGGGGTTTGGTCATGATAATGTGAGTGACATTGAAATGGTTGATCGATAATAGTAATTTGAGATTATGGAATAACTCTCCGAGAGTTTATGCCGCGGAAGAAGTTTCACTTGTACTTCCCTATATTTTGCTGTTCATAATATTAAACTAATTGTTTTACTTCAACCTTTTTGGCCATAGTGAGGATTATACCTCTCCATGGTAATACATCACATTAAAGTTATATCTTGTTCTATTTTATAAGTTGTTGGTAAAGAATTGTTATTATATACTCAAAAACATAGTTACTCAAGGCTTTCTCACACGTGGAGAAAACTCAAAATGTTCAGGCTTTTAATACTAGTAGATATTAAAATAATATTTACTTGAATTATTATATGTAATGAATCTTAAGTAAATCAAACCATACATATCGCATAAACCCATAATGCACATCATGTTATTATTGACATCGAAATTGTTTTGTTATTGTTTACTCTATTGTAAACCACTAACTTCGCCGAAGAATTAAACCATATTTTACGCTAATTATCGCTTTTGTTTTCCTTATTGACTTGTTTTCAAACTTATTCATAACGCATTGAGGAATAAAATAAAGTTTTTCTAAAGAGAATTGTAACTGAACCGTGGAATGTAATTAACGCCCATTACCTGATTATTTACGGGTTCAATTGTATTGAAAACAACTTTAAAAATTAGCTAAGTTTATTTTTCAATAGAATTATTTATCAAATAAGGAAAAAGTTTTGTTTATGAAATTGAAAGTCATCACCTTATACCAATTACTAAGACTTCGAAGATGTTTGTGTCAGCAGATAGTATTGTACAAAACAAATATAACGGTTATTTCAATATTTTGTTCTCTTGAAAAGATGTCTAATTTATTCACTAACGTTAAGATAAAAAATTAATGCAAACTGTTCTTTATTGTCTCGCCATTAAAAAGCGGTATAGGCACGATGAAAATTTCTCAGTTTGGTTAAAGTTAGAAATGCAGATAAAGAAGAGTCTTATTTTAAAAGAGTCAAGAATCGGTCTTACTCTGAAACTTAATCTGGTAACAAACGGTAGTATAAAATACTTGTATTACTTATTTCAAAATATTTTTTGAAACTTTTTGTAATAAAATTCATTCATAATTGAACGTAAATTGGAAGAGAGAAAATGCTGTTTTCTCAATTTTCTTTATTGTTTAAAATAATAAACGTAAGATTCTTTAAGGGTTTAGAACATATTTCATATCACTCATTCGATGTTTAAAAAACAATTCCTTATGACTATTTATTTATTTATTTTTTTTTTACTAACGGCAAGCAGCCAATTCATACATAAACATATCAATAATATAAGGCTCAAGACTTAGACAATGCTTACTTGATCTACTATTAAATTAACATAGAGTTAAAAGAAGAAAAATTGAACAAGTTTAGCAATTATTGATCAGAAAACAAAACCAGTGCGTGGCAAAATAGACTAAATGACGGATAACAGAGTGAAATATGCATATAGATATATAACAAAAACCTTTCAACAAGATATTAACAATAATTATAAATTTAATAATACTTTGGTAAATAGACTATAAAGGTTATAACACCAAAAAATCTGCATAAAGCTAAAATGATAATAAATCAACAAAATCATTAACAACATAATAATAACAGTAGAGAAAAAATAAACTATATATAAAGAAAAACATTAAATATATATACATACAACTATAACAAACTTTCAACAAAATAATAACAACAATAATTGACAAGGATGAAACACGCAAGAGAAGAAATATATATATATATATATAAATAAAAAAAAGTATTAAGTATCACCGATGCTTAGAATTCTGAAGGCCCGACTTCGGATTTGAGGGATTCCATCGAAGAAGGGATCACGCTCCGCGGCCACCAGGTTCCCCAGGCGGACAAGTCTTGCTAGGGGACTGTTGAAGTCAAAGTTCGTGAGGTGATATCTACGACTCAGGAGGTCACGAGATCTGGTGTTCGTTGGAGCCCTAAAGTCTATCTCAGCTAGAAGGTCAGGGCACTGTATTAGTCCGTTGATTATCTTCAGAAGAAGGACAACATCAGCGACATCACGACGAAGAGCAAGGGAAGGAAGATTCAGCTTACAGGACAAAGCCCGAACCGGAACCTCCATGTAGTTGAAGCCAAGCCGGACACCAACCAAGCGAACGACACACACTACATACTACTCCTACACACCCCCTGGACATCCTATACTATTCCTGGACATCTATTATTTTCAATAACGGGTACCAAAAATATCACAGTACTTGCAATACACAAATCAAAATAGAAACAATTAATCTTAAAAATTATAAAAAAAGTATAAAGCAACGTGGGCTATTCACAGCTTTTAAATGGAAAGTGTTGCCCACTCAACAGATGTGATTTGTATTTTCATAATTTAAAATATTATTGCAGTACGATATTTATTACTAAATAAGTAGTTTAATGCACAATTGGTCAGTTAGCTTTTGATGATGTAAAGATTTTTAAGGAAAAACAGACTTTTATCCCGTTTTCAGATTTTGTAACGATCTTGCTATTGCCATGACCGTCGTCATTCATCATTGGTCAGTTTTAGTGGTTATTAGGTTAATGTAGATCGATATAAACCTGTATTTTATATTTCGGTTACAATAATTAGGGTTTGGGGTTCTTAGTACATGATTTGACAGGTAGTATGCGTGTAGTTCACACATATTGTTTGTTGGGGCTATTGTTTAATTCGTGTTACAACGTATGACATATTTATAGTAACTTTGATTGTATTTACATGTTAGATATATTATCCACATGATGAAGAAATACACTTGCAGATCACGAAACTTAGTGTTATTAATTCCTCATAGTATGAAAAATCACAAATATCTTGAAATACTTTTTCCTTCATAATATATCCTTATGCAACTGAAAATTGAGTCGCTTCAATGTTAAAGGATTGATACATTGTAAAATAAACAAATTGGTCTTGCAGGTTGGAAAAGATTTCAATGTATAGTGTAATGGTACGGTGTCTTTTGTACCAATTTTATATAATAATGACTTTTGAAGAGTAAACATTATTTAACGTTATCTTGATCAATTCCTTTGGTTTTATATTGACATTCTTTAAAGTAATTCTACTCATATAGATCCTCATGAAGTAGATTGAGTAAGCGTTTAACAATAAAAAATACGTTGCGGCGTCCTATATATGGAATTAGTATTATGTAATAATCAAATTTTAAATGAAATAAGATGTTATCAAGTTATCAATGTAGAGACTACATGCATTGGGAAGTAATTATTACCATCTTCCCCATTCATTAGGCCTAAAATAATATAGCCCAAACATGTACTGTGTGTGTGTGTATTGGTAGCTAGAATTTTCCATTGTTTCTTACTTAAGGAATTCTTTACTTATGTTATTGAAATTATCGCCCATGACAAACTGATAAGTATTTATCATTATAAATTAATAACGTATTAAGGGCTTTTTTAGTTTTAAATAAAAAGGACATAATTTTGAGAATAGGAGCAAGATGTTCTGAAATTATTACTTATTCAGTTTAGAAACCGTGTTTCATTAATACTGTTTTGTATATCGAATTTATATTTTTTATGATGAACGATGAAACTTAACATATTGATGAGTATTTCAAAACAAATCATTAAAGTTTATTGTAACTGAACGAACAAGATTATACTATTTATAGTTAACACAAATATTCACTTTCTATTACTGTATTCTAAATTATACTAAGAGTGTTGTAAACATTCTTTCCTTATTAGAATCGTTTACTTAATAATGAAAAAAAAAAATAATTTATAAATCAAATAATATACCATTCACTTCTGTTTAACTATCTAACAATTATTTCAAAATGTTATACCATGAATTGAGGCCTTTTTTAAAATAACCCATGCTAATAGTGTTTTCTTTGTCAGGGAGTTTCATATTCTTAGGTTAAATCGCTCATAGTAGTTTTGTGTTTTGCTGAAGTGAGCAAATTAGATGTCAATATATAAAGCATATTCAAGGTAAAAGTATTACAGTGTGATTATTTAAAGTATATTCAAATTTTTAATTCAGGTGTTAAAATATTGTAGTCTATAAAAAGGAGCCCGTAAAATTCACTGTTTGTAACTCAATTTATGCACCCAGTTGCCTTTTTCTGCCAAAGTAAAATGGAGAAACTTCCCAAAATAATGCTCCATAAGTAGCATGTTAATTAAAAAAACATAATACGCATTAATAAAAAGGGTTAGGGTATGTATTAGAAACAAACTACAAACGTCAGTTCAGTTATTTGCAGACTTTGGTTCATTTGTAATTCATTAACTCATTTTATATTCAGTCGTCTTATATGTGTAAGCCGTACCAGATAATCAGAGTGTAGCCTTTAGGACAGAACTAAAAGTAGTCCTACAAAACCAACTGCAAACGGCTGTTGACTTATTAACATAAAAAGTTGGTATGAATGTTTCTTACAAATTATATCAAAAACAGTAATCTAATCTAATCTAAAGCTTTATAAAAACAACATATAAATTATCTAATATTTAAAATTCAAACTAAACAAGTTAATTTCTTTGAAAGCTATTTTAAATGTTTATTTTTCAATGTCCGTACATAAATAGAATTCTTAGATATAATAACTGAGTAAACAACAATGATTTATTATCTAATTCGTATTGTATGTGAAAAATGTAAAATGTATTCAAGTTATATGAATTATTACTTAATTTTCGTTTATTATCCTATATAGTATCCTATATTGGGGTAGTCCAAAATTGCGGGGGTTATGTCGCTGGTCTATAATGTATCGTTCTATAACTTTTGTTCCTGAGGGATAAAATTCCTAATAGCTTGGTGCAAATAAAACACGATACAATGTGAAATTTTCAACTCAAAGTTCCACACCGGCCAGACCAGTAGCATGCCAGACCAAATAATGAACTACGTAGTATAGTTCAGAATTACTAAGTATAAGTATCTGAGAACAATCTTGCTTAAATCCCTTCTCTGTTTTATAGTTATACTAAGATAATATTATATTATTTTATCTTTCAGCCTTTGTCATTTAATAGATCTAAGAGTCATAAATATTTTTGATATTCTTTCTTTATAAGTTTAAATATACATAAAACCCTTAGTCTAGTATATTATATTAGACATTTCAATTACTACTTTACTATTAAAGTGAAGAAGCTTGAAGTCTTCATTTAGTTAGATTATAAAAAAGTATGTCTTTGTTATAATAAACAATAAACCGTTTTTCCAATGCTCCAAGATTCTACATATTTATGTCTTTGTTGGTTTTCAGTAAGTGTTGTATGGTATATTAGTTAAATAACTTTAATTTAGTAACTCTGGTATAATACCCTCTTCATGCATGAATTATTAAATAATTTTAAAAACTAACTTTTTTTATTAAATAGGCTTGTTTAATAACAAAAAAAAACTTTTACATTTTTTTGCGTCTTAGTTAAAAAATGGCTGATTTGACGTCATATGACACCACCATTCAATAAGAAAACAAAAAATGGTGGCAAGGAAACAAACTTTAAGATGGCACATTCTATGCTCTAAATTTTTATTTGTTCTTATAAACCACAAATCCGTAAACTAAGCTTTTAGTAAGGGTTTCAGAGAAAGTTTCATATCAATCTTCAATATGTCTTAAACCGTTGGTTAAAAATATTTTCGGGATTTTAATTATTATTTTAATAAAGAATATTGATAATATCGTGTTATTTGTAGTACACATTTAAAACAAGACATATTAAGTTATAACAAAACATTCAGAAATGCAAAACACCGCCATCAAGTATAAGGCTTTGCTAAATGATTATCTAATGAAATTGTTTATAATTTTAAATTGTGTTCTACTGTGATGTCTTCCATTAAATGTATTAAGTTATATAATAAGATTATTGTTTTATGTTTACTTTTGACGGTGCAAATATTGTGAATCAAACAATATTTTATCTCCATCATTCTTATCTCTGCAGACACATGCAATTGGCCTCTGGTCAGTGTTACGTTATGTTTTGGTGAGTATAGACCTATTGCAACCTGGATTGCTTAGTTCAGTTTCAATAGTTTGTGTTTTGTTCTTATTAGTGCATGACTGTACAGATTACGTTCAAAAAGAGAGCGCTCAACTTGTTTATTGCGGTTCCTGAATTATGCATGTAACAACACTCTTATATGTACAGTTTACTTTAACCTCGTCTGTAATTATGTAGTAGGCTATGTTTTTACTTGAAGAAGAGATCCGATTTTAGATCTTGAAACGTAGTGCTGTGATATTGATATACGTTATCTATAAACAATGGCACATGTGCGGAAAAAATCACGTTTCTTCGTATAATAATTTAGTTGAAAATTTCGTCATTTCAATAAGGAAAGGATTAATAGTTCGAAAACTAGACAAATGGATGTTGTCAGACAGTGGAATAGCAATGTACTAATAATAGTGTGGTGTTGTTGTACGAAGCTGGAGTAATAATGTCTCGTATTTTGTAGAGTAATCATCGTTTAACGTTATCTTAATACATTCATTCAGCTTTATATTGAAATGGTCTTAACGAAAATCTGATTATATATGAAAGATTCCTCATCAAGCAGACAGAGTTAGCGTTTCTACCGTAAAGAATACTCCACGTCGTCGTTAGGAACGAAGTTGTTTCTACTGAGACGTTCTGCCATTGTTCTTTACTGCTATTTACACGCTTTCCTGTTTTTCTGTGGGTTTTTACTTTGACTTCAGAATTTAACTTAATTATAAGTAGTACTTATTAAAGATATGTGGTAATCTTTGTTATTTTTTATTGTCATCAGGTATAGTGTTGTCATGTAATTAATAACAAGCCACGGGTACCTCTAGATCATAAATTCAACTACATATACTACAGAATAGTTCACAACACAGTACAATACAAAATGAAACTAATTTAATTGAAAACTGTATCACGTAAAATCAGGGCCTCATTGCCTTTTCTTACACTTAACTGTATCTTAATGAAAAAAAACTATTGAAAACTGCGCTATAAGAGAAAAGAAAGTTTAAAAATATTTTATCAACCATAAAAGAAGTCTGAAAAAGAAAAAAACATAACCAATCACTCATGCAATATACTATAAATTACAGTAAAAAAAAAAAAAAAAAAATATATATATATATATATATATATATAAATGTAGTTTTACATGGTATAGGATAAAAACGCATATTATAAATGTTTTGACTTGTACCTAATTAGGTTCTGCCAATATATCCCTAATGGAAACAGATAATTCACGTTACGGTTAAAAGACATGCTGAGCGCTGCTGACGATACGGTCTCTTGCTGATTGCTGTCTTTTATTGAGCCCGTTCTTTTATATGCAGACTCACCCCGAGCTGAATGTAATTAAACTGCAGATCTTCCTCAACGAATGCGCTATATTTCATTCATTGGCGAATACAAAAATGTTGCAGAAAGACGCAAGCATGCAAATACCTCCTGAAATAAGTTAAATTGGGTAGGCGTTAGATTATTAGAACACTGCCGATATTCGTCTGAACTTCTTACTTGCTTACTCATTTTTCCACCTTATTGACACTATTTATTAGGAAAACTTGTCACCTGATATAAGATAGCACATATTTTACCATTTATATGACACTACTCCCGTATTCACCTTGGATATAGCTTGCTCAAATGATTTTTACGATTTCAAAAAACACATTTTTACCTGAATATCATTTTTTTTATTGCTTTGTTTACTTCCACACCAGTATTTACAACGTATAGTCTAATATAATGATGTGAACATTGCATTATAACAATTACTCCGTTTTAAGTGTCCTGATATCTGAAATTGATGACATGTTTTATTGAAATTAACTTACGATGTCATTGAGAAGATTTGATGCCTACCGAATGTTAGGTTTTGCATTTTGTTTTATATTGTAATGCAGTATAATGTATTATAAGATTCAAAATTGTCTATATATATTCTATAGTAAAACTATATATTTGATACATTTCATAGTACATATAGTTTGTACTGCCATGTACAGGCACCCTATTATTTTACGTTATATTTAAATGATTTAATCTTCTCTTAAGAGAAAACTAATGGGATTTAATATTTATATTATAATCCAATATTGCCTTAATTTGAGTCTTGAGTTTACATTTGTTAAATGTGATACCAATTGGAATAGAGTGATCAGAAATTGGTCTTCTTGTTTTCGTTGTGTTCGCTGATCAATTGATATTATAACTTATAAGAGTGTGAGTTTCGCCTCACCTTTTTTCTGGATGAAAAAATTTTATTAGTTTGAAATCTTTTGA
Source organism: Homalodisca vitripennis (assembly GCF_021130785.1). Lineage (NCBI taxonomy): Eukaryota > Metazoa > Arthropoda > Insecta > Hemiptera > Cicadellidae > Homalodisca > Homalodisca vitripennis. The sequence continues at coordinate 115,756 of NW_025777746.1, read as the reverse complement.
TGAGACCTGATAATTTTACTATATTACCCATCGGCAAATAAAATTTGGAAAGAATTGAAATCTAAAAATCTAAGCCGAAAGCCAATTTTTACTTTATAAACACACAATCTAGATTTTCTTTAAATCGATAAAGAATTTTTTTTCTAATAATTCTAATCTTTTTAATACTCCCCAATACACACACACACACACACACACACACACACACACACACACACACACACACATATAAGAGAAACACAACATGGAAGTACTGACATACCTTGAAGAATAGTATGCATTCCTCTGAGTAATGCTGCTGAGTGTCCGTCTTTTTATATTTGGACTCGAGCGAGCTCCATATAATTAAACTGCAGAAGTCATTCCTCAACATTATCAACTTGACAACTTTATATAACATATCTCCCACTTGACCATTTCTATAAGACTATTCCTGTACTCACCCTGGATAATATTCCCCGTATCTAGTTTTCTAGTAACTTTACTTTATTTTTGAGTTCGAGTTTGTGATTTACAATAACACGAACAAGTCCAGATTATGATGGGATGATAATCTATAAGGTATTTGTTAGTTTAGCTAGTTATGAAAGATTGATGAAACAATAATAAATTTAATTGTTATTCGTCCAAGTGAAGCGATTTATCTTACTAGATATAACCTCCTTTGAGTTTATTATAAAGAAAATTATCAAGTTAAAGTAGGGAGTTACAAAAAAATAAGTCTGTCTCTTCAACTTATTTCAACAATGTACAATACAAACATGATACCAACATGTATTTCGTGACCTACATTCATAGTTACTAAATATAATCGTTGTCTTTTAAATGTCCACATTTCACGTAGTTTTACAACCCTCTTATTTAAAACATTTTAACCATTAAAGAGTATTAGTGGTACTGATTACAACAATATTTTTTCGTTCAGTTCAATGTTACAGATGTGTTTTGATCACAAAACATATATTTGCTGTAATAGCTAATACTAATTTAGGTGTAAAAAGAAGCGGGACTGAAAAATCATAACCTAAAATAACAAAAAAAAAACAAGATTTTTACTAGGATATAAGTAAACGGGTTTTATAACTACATAACATAACAAGAGATACAGCTTAAATATAGATAGATCACTGATTGCTCTTTAAGTTCTTTATATAGATACAAATTAATTCTTTTTATTTTAATAGAAAAACATTATTATTATTGGCTAATATTAAATATGTATTATAAATAATAACTTTATTGTTAGATTGATATTTTTATTAACATTGAATTTTAAACTTTTATTTATGTAACAAGTGTAAATTAAAAGATAAAGGAATACAAATGGTTGAAGTAGTCAGTACAAAATCTGCCTGCTGTATGTCTGACAAATTGTGAACAAAGAAAACGTCTCTTGGGGGTGGGTGATTCATTGTTCTGAGGGACTAAACCTGACACTGGTGCTGTTGAGTTGACATTTAAATGTCAGACTGTACAAATGTATTTAGTGCGTCTGTGTGGTTACTCCTTCAACTCAAACTTATTCCAATAAGTAATATTTTATGTAATTTCAGTTTATAAATTTACTATATCCACATTTTATCTTTATTTTATTTTCCAAAAAATCTATGCGTCAAATAAGAAAATAGTTCAAGTTCTGTGTCAACATGTCATTATGAACATTACTGTACAGCAATGTAATCACACAAAAAAGAATAGTTCTCCTTTAAATGGTCAGTAACGTTTCATTTCTATGATAAACTCAACATTCAAAAGTGAATGTAAAAGTTTGATTACGTACATGAAACCATCTACTTTTTTTTTGAAGTAAATAATAATTAATGTCATTTGTAAAAATGTATTTTCTGCCATAAATCTTAAATATTTGGTGTAAGAATAAAGATATTATACAATGCTATAGCATTATTTAACATTAGTTGGAATATTTTATTTAGGCTTTAGATCCTCTTCTTAGAATATTTACTTAAATTCGACAGTAACAATACGGGAAAATTTTTAATTTATAGCTATTCAATTAAAATATTCAAATTATAGCTATAATTTAATGACAAATTTCTACGGAATTACCGTAAAAAAGTTACCCAGATAAAACGTAACATATAAGTAATATTTAATAAAATATTTTTCAATGAATTTTTTTGAATGACCTAAATATGGTATGGATAATATACACCTTAAATGTACTTTTTCAAACGGTAAAAGAGAAACCCGTAGTTGTACACGAAAGTGGCTTTAAACATTTCTGGCACGGAGTAATGGGTTCCACCCAACATGCCTTATATCAAAGCCCTGAAATCGTAAAGACAGTACTGGGCCAAGCGAGTGGGAAGGTATGAACAAACTAGTTAATAAAGAAGCCCACTGACAGTTTTAGGCTATATTTTGCAAAATACGATTTCAGAAACTAACTGCTTTGTATTGAATCGTTCATTGTATCCAAGCAGTTAACAAGCTGCACTACCTATGTTCTGTAATTATATGAAAGAAATCCTGCATAATTATAGGTGATGAAATATATATTGCAAAAACTAATATCTTTTTTACATAATAGTTCCTGTTTACGATGAAGATATTGTTATTATGAAGCAAAATATTTTCCTGTTCATCTTTATCTTGATGTACACATCTGGTGTGTTAATTTAAGGGTAATTGGGCGCTATAACCTACTAACATCAACACATAAGAGAAACGTCACGTTTAGTTGGTAAACAAACCAACGTAGGTGTCGAGGAACTTGAGGAACTGACTAATTCCTTTGTTATACCATAAATAAAGCGGACAAGTCAACCGAGATTGAGAGACGTGATTGATGCCTGTACACTGAACACAGACTGTACCGTGTCATGGCCCACTGCTGATTGACTGTATAATGAACGTATCTGTCTATCTATCTATCTCCAACAGTTCCGACCATGTCACGTATGACTTGCCTCATCTGGCCGTTATGCCTTGGCAAATGTAAGCAGGGTTTAAGGGTAGGCTGTTTTTGGTAATTCTTACTGCTCCTACTATGATAACGAGTATACAGGACAAAACTGCTTTGGATATTTGTCCTGTAATTGGAAACCTTACTCTTTATTAGTAATTCTATGGAGTTTTATCTTTTCTAGAGCTATATGTAGCTTCAAATTGAGGTTTATCTATTATTCTAAAATATTTCTTAATCGAAGATTAGTCCATCCTTGAATGTTTGGAAAAACTTTGGTTTTGTTTATTGTAAGAAATCTGGAGGTTTAGGAGGGACTTATTTCGGTCAATTATTATTTTCATGGGTCGTGGGCTGCGAAGGGAACAATGAAAAAATTCCTGGAGGTACTAACTATCAGTGAAATATGAAACTTTAATTCTATATAATTGTGTTTGACTAGAAAATTGTTTATGAAATGCATAAGTATAATAACAAAAACCCTTAATACTAAGAAGTAATTATTAAAGGCAACCGATCTTTACTCTGAGGTGATAGAAGGGTGCAGGGATGGCCGGTATAAAGAATTATTTCCCAGAGATGTCAAATCAAATCAAATCATTTTTATTTTGCCAGAACATTACAAAAATGTATAGCAATAGTCATTTTTTCTATAATTTGGACCATTCACTCCACATTGAGACCAGTCAAACATACAGAAATTCAGTCGCCCCACATTCACTCTTGCCAATTTTCCCATTTTCCAACGCTGGTTGTCAGTGTTCCAATTGTGCGGTCACCCAGTCGAATGCCATAAACTCGTCAGCACTATAAAATGCCTTGAGACGCTAAAAAGCGTTTTAAACGAGCTTTTAATGCCTTGGGCGTTGGGGGTTTTTGATTGAATTTGGCAACTTGTTGAGAAAACGAAACTCCTGCCTGCGAAGGCAAGTGTTCGTAAACCCCCGTCCTGTGACTTCCAGTTCGGTAGGTATCTCTGCCTCTTGTCCCATACGAATGTATGTCTCGGCCACGTGTCATGGCACATTTAGACATACAAAAAAAAGATTTGGTCTCTAGGATGTAGAGACACGGCAGAGTCAACAGTTGCAGTTTTTTAAAAGCTTCCTTGCATGTTTCTCTGAACCTTAGCTGTGCGATTATGCGAATCGCTTGCTTCTGCAATTTGAATGCCCTGAAAAAATGATAGTTTGCGCTGGCTCCCCCACAGCACCAAACCGTAGGTGAGGTGGGGGTAGATCAAGCCATAATAAGCCGTCATCAGTACCTGACTGGGGCAGTATTTGGCTAAAGACCTCAATACATAGATGCCCGAGGCCAGTTTTTTGAGCAAACATGATCAATGTGATAATTCCAAGTCAATCCCCGATCCAGGAATATTCCGAGGAATTTTGAACAGTCGACTTCCTCCAGGAAAAAGTCATCCAATAAAACGGCTGGCCCGTCATTGGAGTTTTCCTGATCGCAACGCGAAAGTCACGAAATTTGATTTTGAAGAATTTGATTTGAGGTTGAGGCTGTTAAAGTGTTGGACCACAATTGTTGGTGTCAAGAAAAATTTGCTGTTCCAGAATAGTTTTTGATTTGTTGGTGAAACAAAGTGTCGTGTCATCAGCGTACTGCACAAGTTTTCCATGCAGTAGTGATGACTCCATGTCATTGACATAGATGAGGAAAAGAATCGGACTGAGTATTGATCCTGAGGGACACCATAGCTCAGCTGAATCGGTTCAGAGAATTTGTTTTGAGATTTGGACGATTTGTGTTCTGTGGCCTAAAAATGAGCTAATCCATTGGAGCGGCACGCCTCTGATGCCATGAGATTCAAGTTTGTCAAGCAATTTCGAGTGGTCAACACAGTCAAATGCCTTAGATAAGTCGAGAAACACACTTAATGTGGAGTCTCGACTTTCTAACCCTCTACAACCATTTCGACAAGACTCACAACAACGGCGTCTGTAGTCGATTTCCCCTTCCTGAAACCAAATTGGTGTTCAGAAAGCAGGTTATGGTTGTTTAGAAACTGAAGCATTCTAGTTAAAAAGAGTTTTTTCAAAAATTTTGCTCAATGCGGGCAAAATTGAGACAGGCCTATAATTATTGGTTGAGCTGGGATCATCTTTTTTAAAAATTGGAGTTACTTTCGCGATTTTAAGGAGCGAGGGAAAAAACTCCTTGTTGAAAAGAATGATTGACTAATTGGGATAATGGACTCACAATATGCTTTGAGCATCTTTTAATGAGCCACACAGACATTAAATTAATATCGTTTGATTTTTTTGCCGGGAGCTGTTGAATAATTCTTTCGAGCTCATCCTCAACTACAGGACCCAAAGCCAATGATGACACTGGGCTCTGTCTTCGCGTGGGGTTTACTTGCGGAGGAGATGGACAAGGACCTTGCTCACCAGCAACCGACGCGAAAAATCTGTTAAACTCGTTCGCAGCCTCAGTCGCATCCTCTACAAGCCTATCCCCTATTTTGATTTTTATTTGGGTCTGTGATTCATTTTTATTGTTTATGAATGCCCCAAACAGTTTTAGAAACATTTTTTGACGAGATGATTGATTTAGAGACATCATATGCTTTCGCAGCTTGGATCACTTTTTTGTAAATTCTTTTGTAATTCCGAAAAAAAATTTTGAAATCTTCGTTTGAAGTAGTTTTTTGAATTTCGGAGAAAAATTTAAGTTTTTCTCTCGATACCAATATTCCTTTTGTGATCCATTTGTTGTTTGCCTTTCTCGGGCAAATTTTGATTGTTTTAGTAGGACAGCATAAATTTAGATGATAATTAAAATTTTTGGAGAACAATTTAAAGTGCTGCTCTACTGACTGTGGTAGATTTAAGAAATCCCAATTTTCTTTGGAAAGGGAAGCGTTGAGGAGAGCAATGTTACCTGGCCTTATGTCTCTTATAGTTTTAGTAGTTTTGGGCTCCCTTTCTATTTTTTCACCACTAATTACAGCCTCTTGGCCGTAGTGGTCTGAGATGGCTGTGTTTACCACGGATACCGCGACACCTGAAAGGTTAGTGATGACGTTGTCAATTGCTGTCTGTGTTGTTGCCGTCACTCGCGTTGGTGTTTTGACTGACAACGCAAGGCCAAAAGACCTTAACAAATCGATAAACCGTGTTGTGGATGGGTGATTTTTGTCCAGCGCGTCAATGTTGAAATCACCCATGAGGACATAATCCTGTTTTTGGTTTGTCAGGTCAGTCAGCACGGCTTCGAATTTGGAAAAAAAAATTTTCTTCGTTTCCGCTGGGTGACCTGTAAATTCCGATGACAATCAATTTTGACTTGTTTGTGTGAAGTTTGATTCCGACTGCTTCAAAATCTTTTTCAATTGTTTCTCTAACTGAAAAAGTGCCAAAGTTGGAATTTTGTCTCATGAAAAATTGCGACTCCTCCTCCTTTGGATAGTTGTCTACAGTATGAGTTCGCCAGCTTGAAATTTGGGATTTTGCAACGATCAATGTTTTTGCTGTTGAAGCCATTTTCAGTAACTACAAGTACGTCTGTCTGTAGATCCTCACACATGAGTTGAAACTTCATCTAATTTGTTTGTAGCAGATTGTGCGTTTTGATGAAGCAGTCGTATTGAATTTTGATTTTGAAATTTTGACATTGTCCGTCTTCCATGGGTTTGCGTCAGTCAATTTAGACCGGCGTTGGTAGATGGGGGTCCCCTAAAAAACCAGATTCATCTTTAAGTGCCTGACTGACATTCCTTTGGCCTGAGATTGGTGGACTGCCCAGCAGGTCGGCTGATCACAGCCTCCGCGTAGCTGTGATGCTGGGCGGTTGGTGTCGGTGGTGTCGGTGATGCCGATGGCGACCGGGGTGGAGCAGTAGGAGCGGTGGTTCCGAAGCGGCGACGAGGCAGACTGGTTAACTCCCTCACTATCAAACCAGCCAGTAAAGATTTCCCCGTTGTTGTCAAGTGTAGGCCGTGAGGGGTGAAGAAGTGTTCACGGCCCAGGACACTGATATCCATCATCGCCACGCCCTCGTAGCGTTCACACAACTCGCTCACATAGCTGTTCGCGAGAGCTATGGACTCGTGGATGGGGCTGTCGGGAGGCAGGTCGTATCGAGGTGGTAGAGGCGACACTAGGATATCAGAGGAGATCCTGCAACTCTTGATTACCTCCTCCATATGCTGGAACACAATGTCCTGTCTTCCGGCAGCCAAATCGTTGGTTCCGGCGACGAGGACGTAGCAGTGGTTCTCTGGAGGGGCGTGGGAAGGTGCGATCTGGAGGAGTCCAGCGCCGGGCTTGCAGACTCCGATGATGTTGGTGTGGGCCGGCTGTCTGCGATCTCATAATGGCAGAGAGGTGACGGCTGTGGCTATCGCCTAAAACAGTCACATTTTTGAACGGGAGAGGATAGTTTTTTTAAGTTTTGGGTGTTTTTTCCTTTTTGTATCGTGATCATGTTTTTTTGAAGATATGTGTTTTTGTTTTTTATTTGTTGTTTTTTTCCTGGCGTTTTTCTTCTTCCTACTCACTACTGTGAAGCTTGCCGTTATCCTCATCGTTTAGGTCTGATAGGGCCATGTATCTGTTTCCTACAGTTATTTGAGGAGCATGAGCAGGTGACGTATGTGGCTGTTTCGCTGTCCCGTCCGGTGGCTGTTCTCCCATACACCCACATTCTTCCCTCCCCCTAAGGCACTTCAGCTCCGCCTCTAAGACTTCAATGGTGGTCCTGAGGCTGGCCACAAGATCTCGGGTCTCGGCACACCGCTGGTCCCCGCAGTTGATCGGCAGGTCACACTGCACGCCGCAGTCATTCGCGGAGGACACGTACAGGTGAGTCAACCCGCGGCGTGGACGCCACGAAAACCTGGTTGGTGTACTGCATGAGTCGTGTATCCGACTCAATAGAGTGGTCCAGAACGTGCTTAAACTGTTCTTCGAGCTGCAGTAGACGGTCTTGGAGAACTTTGTTTTCGGCAACCAGGTCGGCTACTTCCGCGGCAGAAGCAGAGTCAAGACAGACAAACCGGGATCGAGGCGCCGGTGGACGTCGCGGGTGGACGCGGGGAGTTCAGCGTCGCTCGAGAGCGCGGGCGTCGCGGCAGACTGTGCCGACGAGGCCACAGGCGTCGAAGCGGAAGCGGGCGTCGCGGGAGATTGCGGCAGGCGGGGTAGGTGCAGGCGACAAGGACAGAGTCCTCATGGTGACTGGATGGGGCCCTTGGTGTTTGCCGCTGCACGACACAAGTCTCGTCGCCTCGGCGTTGGTCTTCAGATAAACACATTAATTAAGTTAGAGAATTATTTAACACATTATTTTTGGTTTATCATATTTATAATTGTATCCACATCGAAAATAAATGTTAATTAACAATTTAACTACCTAATTTAATATTGTTATTATATAAATATAGCAGTAATAAATCTGGATCTGATATTGTCGAGTCCACTCAGAGGGTACAGTTAGTTGTCACCTTTAAAGCACATGGTGATTATCTTACTCAGGGGCGTGCCTTTGCGCTACACAACGATGATCGTTTAAGTTTAATTAATAATCCAACAAGTACGATATAAGAATTATTTATGGGTTAATATGTTTAACCCTCATTTCGATGTCCACAAAACTAATTCAACTAAATAATATATAACTTAGTTTATTCATATATATATATATATATATATATATATATATATATATATATATATATATATTTCAGTAACAATTACTAAAGTAAAATATTTAGATTTAAAATCAAAGTAAACAGTATTTATACAGTTTATTTTATAAATTTTCAAATTTGAAAGTTGATAGTTATGTAATACTTAACGTTAAATAAATTTATGCGGATTTTAAAAATTTTGTCACTTTAAGTAAAATTGTAAAGCTTGTCTACAAACTCAACATCTATTAAGTTATCTTTTAAGGGTGTGGACCAAACATTTTAAAGGAATATATTTACTTAACTACTTATATCTGTACAAGTTTCCGATTCAGAACGAATAAAAAGTGCATTGTATTTTGAAGTTAAATGTGGGTATGTATTAAAACGATCTCTGGGTCGAGCGGTCTAAGACATTGGACCTCCGATTTGAGCTAGAGATAGAGCACGTTAAAATCTCATCTGTCATTGCAGCACTTTTTATCAGTACAATCGATCCTGTACTGTATCTACAGTCAGTATCTTTTATGTCTTATAAGACCTTCACACAGACCAATGGCCCATAGGGGATGGCTAAATAAGGCTTAAAAGCTGATCAGCATCACCCTTAAATAACAAAATTCTGGATCAGCCAGCAATATTTTTTCTAAGCCGATTGCTTGTCTAAATATGGTTTTTTTAGTATTTACCTCATTGCTAATAACGATTAACTGGTGTAGTAACGATTATTTACGTGAATGATTCTTTAATTATTTAAATTGTACAAACATGGCCTAGCGATTCCACACACGGTAAATAAATATTCATTTGGTCAATTTCACGAAAACATTGGGGTATTTGTTTAAAAACTCAGCAATGAAAACAGATAAATCATTCATAATTTACGTTACTTATTTAGATTCCTGGTTTCCTTTATCATTCGCAGACATACCGCCATAGACTTTTTGCTGTTTACAGTTCAGTGTTGAAGTTCTTTATTGTAGGATTTGCAACACATTACAGAAACAAGAGAGATCAGAGTTGGTTAAAATTAAGCCAAGTTCCATCAGAAAATGTAACACGCTTACTAGTTCATTAATACTTAGGCTACTTATAACTTATAGTAGTAATTAGAGAAACTACATAAAATCCCCTTACATTTTCAGTATAAGTCCGCGTATTGACTGAAATTTGAAACCGATACAATAATTAATATATTGTTATTTTAACGGAAATTTACAACACATAAAAATGAATTAATTGTAATGTCCTATCACATAACATTTGAAAAAACTAGTTGTGCCACATATTTGTACACTAACATTTTTATATTGATTATCCAGTCTATAAAACCGTATTGTCAAAAATACCTATCAAAGCAGTTTACCACGAAAAAAAAAATTACTAAGCAGCACTCTTCATAAATTGTGCTGAACAGCGACAATATATAACATTATTAGTCAGGCAGAACTGTCGTGTCACTTGGCATCCATGTGTGACAAATAAACGGTCATGTCACTTGGCATCCATGTGTGACAAATAAACGGTCATATCACTTGGCATCCATGTGTGACAAATAAACGGTTACGTTTACAGCAATAGTTTCAGAGTAAACCCTTAGTAAAGTATGTGACATATAATTCGATAGATTTGCCGGAAGTGGTGATTGACATTTAGGATTGGGAATATCGGAATTTAAAAAATTTTAGATAACTTGCAGATGTTAAAAAATTTATAGTGACTAATAAGTATGAATTTAAATTAAATTAGATATATACATAAAGTTTTTGCAAATTACTCATAAGTAACTAACAAATAAATCAAATTTTGGGATTTATTAAATGAATATATTAAAATTACTTTAAAAGAAGTATTCCGGTATACATCTTTAAATTAAGTTTACCTAACATAATTTTTTTAATAAATTTATTTGTAAATAATTGTTACAGGAATGTACAAATTATTAACGCAGCCTAAGGAATTGTGTAGTGCACTGTTTCATGATGAGGAGTATAACTTAATCGAAATAAGTGTATCCTTTTGTTTTAAATAAGCCTAATTTAACGACATGCAAGACAAATTTACATGAGTTAAAACCAATCCAAAACGTCCGAATTAAGTGGTCAGAACGACGGCATTTTTCAAAATGTAAATTACCCTTCTCATATAAATGCATAAATGGTACATTTATATTCAATTGCGTATTAAGTATTTGGATATGTAGTAAAGCTATCGCTGGTACTGCAGCACCGATGTGCCATAGAATGTAACTGCAACGTATCTAGTAAATATAAAATAGTCATACCGTCCACAAAGAAACTAATTTAGAGGAATTAAAATTATAAGTATGTTTCTTGACTTACTGCTGGCTGACTATTAAGGAGCTTAAAACATAATATAGAAGAATATTCATTAATGGTTTTAAATTTTCAGGTCTCCCATTTCGACCTATAACAAAATTAGTGCAGCTTTCGATCATCTATTTGAGGAAAAAGTACTATCACGATTTATAAAAAATGACGTATAGCGTGAAAATCGGGTTTAAGCTTATAAAGTACAATATTTCACAAGTTTACGGATTTCGTAATTACTAGCAATAAAGATAGTATAACAAGGCTTTAATTTATATGTTCATGCAAAATTTTTAATTTGTTAGCACGTGATGTTCCAAAAAGGATTGTTTATAATTTCTCCCGATAACATAATGTATAACAGCCAATTGAGTTCCAAGTTTAAAGTGCTTGTGAACAGCTTGAAGTTTGTAGTACTTTTATTGTACTCCTCCTTCGTGTTCCATTTTGTTCAGTTCAAATTATATAACATTCACACGCCTCCTAACGTGCTGACTGACGATTCAGGAGTTCCAGCTTGCGGAGCAAATGACGTTTATGTCACTTTTATTGTACTCCTCCTTTCTATTCCGTTTGTGCAGTTCAAATTATGTAACATTCACATGTCTCCTAACGTGCTGACTGACGATTCATGGGTTCCAGTTTGCGGAGCATGTGGTGTTTATGTCACTTTTATTGTACTCCTTCCTATTCCGTTTGTGCATTTTAAAATATGTAACATTCATACGGCTCCCAACGTGTTGACTGAGGATTCATGGATTCCAGCTTGCATCTAACATTGTTCAGTAACTAGGACTCGCATTTGTTTTAAATACTCAACTTTTTAGTAATATTAGTGTTTGAAAGGCAATTTAATAACTAAGAACTTGTGTATTAAGGCATTTTTCGTTGATCATTATGATAAAAACACTTTGAATAATATAATGTTTCTGTCGTAACAACATTAATTGCTCATTTAAACTATATATCTGCATTGGTTCTATGTGAATTTCCCTTGTTCCCCTTTTAACTTGGAATAGTCCATATAATTCTAGAAAAGTGATATATATATATATATATATATATATATATATATATATATATATGATTACCTGAAACATAACGCGTTTTTTTATACGAGTAGTATGTCTAAGTATGGCTATGTATGGGAATAAGTTTATTAATTCGGAATATATTTACTAAGCTAGATACATGTCGTAAGTATTTTACCTAACAAACACTATTTTATACAACTTTATTTATGGTATTGTCTTTAGTTAAAAATATCCATTTCATATATTAGGTATCTTTATTTTTACAACCCAGGTATAGTGTGTTTTTATGAACTTCATAAACTATTCGGATATCCAAATTGGTTTAGATGATTTACTCTAAATAACAATTTATTCATTTTTAAATTGCATTGCTTTGTATCTAAACAGAAAAACAAATATTGTCAAATTAAAAAGTATTCTTTCTGCTGGCATTGTATAAAAAGAATTCTTTAGCTTTAAATTAAAATTATTTTAACTAAAATAAAAAAAAAGTTACATTAATTTACTGCACCTCCTGAACATATTCTTATGTTTCTAAACATACAACACATTCTATTCTAATTTCTCTAATAATTATTTATTAGATAGATTTTATTTCTAGCTACAGAAAGCTGCAGGCAGAACCAGGCTGCATCTAATGAGAGCTTTGAGTTATGTTATAGTAATAGTCTTGTACAACTTGTAAGAGCTACTCCTGGATATCGAAGATTGTTTCGAATTTCTTGGAAATCTTGTCGAAACAATCTGTAACAAGTAAAATTTCTTACGTTTGTAAATTATGAAAAACAATCAGTCGCAGCGTGTAGGCCCAACATGGTACATAATATTTTATTTTAAACTGTCTTATTTGTTCAAAAATTCTGTTCGAAAAATCCAGCAAATATAACATTAGTTACTACTTTAACATTATGAATGTATATATGTATAAATATACTATTTTGAATTCTTTCCATCTAAACAGGTGAAATCAGTTAGTACTTCCTAGTTTATTCTACATTGTACACAGCAACAGTAATGTCACTTAATCTGCGTAACCACACCTCAAACTATAAATGTCGAGATATTAGGATACCAGGGTAGATTGGTAAGTCTGGTCTACTTTAAGAGATTAGTGTTAGACAGTTGCTAGCCTTATCACGAGGCTGTGCCCTTCCGTTTTCAAAGGAGACATAACGGAGACTAATGCACAAAACCCTTCTTCGTGGTCTTTAAATGAGATGGTCCCTAACCCCAACTTTACCCATCCAGAATATTCTGTCAATGTGGAAGCAGCGTTAAGGTCCTTTAGGACTAGTACAGTTCCTATTTATGTACTCGTTGTTAATTATGGAAAAAATAACGTCTCCTAACATACATTCATCGTGCAGACCAATACCTTCTGGCCTTAAGACCTAAAGAAGTGTTCTTGGACTAGTGTGATTACGACTGGTAGTCAGCGCGTAAATATATTCCTACGCTTACTAGTAAATAAATATTACCCATGTGAAATATCTGATCTTCATTAATTATCTGCAGTCTACGTTAGTCTTCACCCTCAATTAAACACCATGCATGTCAAATATTGCAGTGTAACTAGTTAATATTTAGTTAAGATAAACAGTAACTAATCACACATACATTTACATTTATTAAATATACATTAAGCCATTCTAATTCAATGGCCTGTAAAGTTGGCAGACTCCAAATAAATGCGAGGCTTCATTTTAAAACATGTAAATTTTTGTTGCATTACCTATGAATATGAATGAATACGTTTTACATTAAAACACCTCTAATTTCAAGCATTAAAGTATAATAAATAATTGAACTCAGTTTGTAATGTTTTTACGATGTGGTATGTAAATGCATATATGTTGTTCAATGCGCTTTAGTTACATTGACATAGCTCATACTTGCATCAATTACTTCAACCCTGAGGTGTATGTTTGAAAATTTTTATGTAGAACTCATTAATTTATTAACAATAACTTAAGCAAGTTCATTGCCGCATATTCATTGACGTTTAGTTTTTGTATTTACTTAAAATTATGCATTATGTAAAAAAATCTGAAGAAGAGGATTGTGTTCAATCCTTGAAACGTATATATTATCACATAAACGATGAAAAATGTATTGGTCATTACTTTTAATTTGCAAATATGCATTATAAAATATAGTTTGCGAAGACTATGATGTATTTCCATAAAATGAAAAAAAATATTTATTTATACAGTCTTTCCCTTAAATGAAAATAAAAAATATTCATAACACAGTATATGAAGGTAGGTGCATAGTTCCACGATGTCACGTTCCTATGTCCTTTTACGTCACTTTTTTAAAATTGAAACTTGCTCATTTTCGCACTCCCGATACATAACTCATATAAATACAACTAAACAAGTTATTGCTATATGAGCGAGATTTTTTAATGAACTTTGGGAGTTACTTCTAGAAAACCATTTAAGCGAGAAAATGCAGAGGACAAAAAATGTTTATATTTATAATAGCTTTTAAAAATAATTTATAAATTAGTTCTTTACATAATAATAATAATATTCTTCATTGCAATAAAAATAACAACAACATTAACAATAATTGTATTCCAAGCGTCATAGAGAAATAAAAGACCTAATCGAATAACTAACACAATTAATTTTAATTCTGAGTAAAAATAATAGATAAGTATGTTTAAAATAAAAATTACTTTTTGGGTATGTGCCACCTGCCGCCGTTTTCTCGATAGTAGACAAATTTTCTTGGATATCAGAAGGGGAGTTGGAATTTTTTTTTTTTGTAAAAACTATCCCAGCGACCCATTGCAAACTCGTCAACTGATTAAAATGCTTTGGACACTAAGAAGTATTTTAATCGAGATTTAAATTCTTTGTGGTTATTGACGCGTTTGATCTCTTCAGGAAGCCTATTGATTAGCCTTACACCAACCTGAGATGGCGAGCGTTCAAAAACAGTAGTTATGTGCTGTGCCATACGAAAGTTGTCCCGGCCTCTAGTTCCGTATTGGTGTACGTCGCTACCCCGAAGTGAGACGCACTTGAATCGGCAGTATAGCACGACGTCGAGAATGTAGAGGCTAGGCAAATTCAGTAATCCTAGCTCCCCGAAGGCTAATTTACACGACTCTCTCTGATTTAATTTGTAAATGATTCTGACAGATTTCTTTTGCATTCTAAACACTCTATTAAATTTGTATCTAGAACAGCCACCCCACAATCTTTGACCATAAGCTAAATGTGGATGTATTAGGCCAAAGTAAGCTGTCTCCAGAATATCCAATGAACAGAATTTTGCCAAATTGCGTAAGACATAAATGCCAGAAGCAACCTTTGAACAGACACTATCAATGTGATCGTCCCATGTCAGCCCTCGATCAAGGTGCATCCCAAGAAACTTGGTGGATTCTTCTTCTTCTATTATGGTTTCATCCACCATCACAATTGGTCGGATTTCATTTTCATGTTGCCGAAAACAGAAATTAATCACGCTTGTTTTAGAACAATTTGTTTTCAAATTAATATTGAAAAAATGATCAATGCATGAGTCGAGTTCTTCAAAGGCTTTGCTTTCATTTCAAGATCTGGTTTGATTTTTTATCTGATGCAGAGAGTCGTATCGTCAGCATACTGAATCATCTTTCCATTATGGATTGTTGAACTCAATCTGTTGACGTAGACGAGAAAAAGGACAGGCCCTAGAATCGATCCCTGTGGGACTCCATAGGGCATTTTAACTTTTTCTGAGAGGGTATTTGCGATCTGCACACACTGCTCTCTATCATTTAGGTATGACGAGAGCCATTTGTGAGGCAAACCATGAACACCGCTTGACCATAACTGGTGCAACAGTATTTCATGATGCACACAGTCAAAGGCCTTTGAGAGGTCGAGAAATATGCTAAACACATGTTCCCGACTCTCCAAACCATTGACAATAGAATCAATGAGACTCGTGACAGCATCAATAGTCGATTTGTTTTTTCTAAATCCAAATTGTTCATTTCAAATAACTTCAAAGCGATTGAAGAAATCTTCTAATCGTTGAAGGAAGGCTTTTTCGAAAATTTTGCTGAGGACCGGAAGAATTGAAATTGGACGATAGTTACTTGCGACATAAGGATCGTCCTTTTTAAAAATTGGAATGACATTTGCTGTCTTAAAAGTGGACGGGAAAACGCCTTGGGCGAACGAAAGGTTAATCAATTTTGTGAGTGGTACTGACATGTTCTTAAAGCAGCGCTTAAGTAACCACACAGTTATCCCATTGATGTCACCAGACTTTTTCGGCTTCAGCTCCCGCACCACACGGACCAACTCCGCCTCACTCACAGGAGACAGGACCATGGACAAGACCGGTCCCATAAATGAGTTCCCTCGGGTGCTGTTCCCACTAAAACATGGGTCCGGCCCAGCAACCGTGGAGAAAAAGTTATTAAACTCACTTGCCACTTCAAGCGGATTTTTTGTTATTTTACCGTGTATTTAAGGGTTAGGTTTGAAATGTTTTAGGACTTGTGTTTGAGTTGTATTTTTAATTATATTCCACGCACTTTATGAAAACTTTTCAGAATTCATTAGTCTATTTTCGATATCCCGAGCCTTAGCGGCTTTTATTTCTTTGCGGTAATTTAGCTTGTATGCTCGAAAGAAATTTTTTAATTCTTCATTTGTCGATTCTATGTAAATTGAATGATAAAATGTTAATGTTTTTCTTAAATTGAGAATGTTTTGATTTATCCAAGTGTTGTGTTTTTTGTCTGATCGCCCTTTGAATGACTTATAAGGGCAAGTGATGTTCAAATAAAAGTTAAAACGGTCTGTAAACGCAGAAAACGCTTCCTCCGCATTATCAAAACTATCAATAAAAAACCAGGATTCTTCTTGGAGAAATCTGTTAAGAATTTGGATATTTTGAATTTTAAGATCTCTTCTTATATTTACCGAAAGAGGTTCGATCTTCGGACTGAGATTCCCGATCACGGCCTCCTGCACGAAGTGGTCGGAGATAGCCGCGTCCAGAACGGAAACAGAAACGTCTAATACGTTTGTAATGACGTTGTCGATGACCGTACTCGATGTAGCACTCACTCGTGTTGGCGTGTTCACGGATTAAACTAAGCCGAAAGAGGTGAGAATAACGCGTAGCCGCTGGGTCAGGGGGTTGGGGTGGTCCAAAACATCGATTTTAAAGTCACCTGAAATGATAAACTTCAACGAATTAGAACAGAGAAAATTTAAAGAGATTCAAATTTTTCCAAAAAAATTATTGAGCAATTATTTGGGGATCTGTATAAGCCAACGATTGTAATTTTTCCTACGGAATTTAGATTGACTTTTATAGCTCCCACTTCAAAGTCTAGATCACAACTGTAATCAACCTTGAAGGGTTGGAATATCAGTCTTTTCTTAACGAAAATTGCCATACCTCCGCCTTTGCAATGTTTTCGGTGAAATATTGCTGCCGATTGAAAATTGTCAATTTTAAACACAATATCCGCTTCAGGTGAGAAGCTATGCTCAGTGACTATGAAAACGTCCTGATGGAGCTCCCCAGCCATGAGCGATAGCTCATCAACTTTATTAGAAGCTGTTTGTCTGTTTTGGTGCACAACAGAAAATTTTGATTGTGAAAACGGAATTTTGTTATTTTGTTTTTGTTTAAAATGTAGGTTATTCTTATGTACATCCGATGCTGATATCCTTGATTTTAAGTTACATTTGATGTCACTAGAATAAAAGATTTTTTTTGTTGTAGCCACTTTTGTTATTGTTAAGCTTCACTACGTCCGCAAACGTCTCAAAGGTCAGCGTCGGGGGCTCCACTGCAGCCGGTGTCTTACTGGCAACTGACTTCTTCGACAGGTGGTCAGTCCGGGGCAGAGACGGTCTACAGGACTTGAGAGGAGGCGGACGCGATGTAACAGCACAGCAGAACCTTCCCATACAGTCCACCAGCAGCTCGGCCAGCAGACGCTTACACTGAGACTTTAGATGCATCCCATGGTTCGTGAATGCACCACTTCCGATACGGTTGAAATCCACCACCTCCACTCCACTCTGCCTCACGCAGAGCTCCTCTATGTAGGCGTTAATTAAGGATGTCTCCCTGTTGATCGGATGTTGGGCGGGTAAGTCGTGTCGGTGAGGCAGAGTGGATACCATTACCTTAGCTGTCCTCAGTTTAGAAGTGATGCAGCGCTCCAGATGTGTGTAGATGTTGCGCTGCTGACCGATGGCGACATCGTTCGTGCCTGCAATAATCACATAGCAGCTGTCTGGCGGAAGAGGACTGTCAGTAGTGACACTCAGCAGCCCAGTCCCGGGTCTCCAGACACCCTTCCCTTTCGTGTCAGCAGTCACCATACAGCGGACGAGGTCGAAAACATCACGGCTCTGGCTATCCCCGGCGATGTGGATACTACGAAAAGGGAGAGATCTTATTTGATTGGGGACCGGCTGTCTAACTTGTTTGGTCCTCCGTTTTGCTCTAGACCTCCTTCTCCTTCCCATAGGCTTGCGAACCTCTTGCTTTACATTCTCCATTACGCTGTTTAGCACAGTAAAGCTGTTTGTCGTCTCAAGTGGTAGTGGGCTCCTTCTTCCACGTTGAACCATCCATTCGACTTCCCCACCTCCCACACCACACTCGCGACTAGCCATAGATCCTTTTAGGCACTTCAGTTCGGCCTCGAGCACCTCCACTGTGGTCCTCAGACTGCTCACGAGCTCTCTAGCTTCGACACACAGTTCGTCCGTACAGGCTACCGGTAATTCACACTGAATTCCGCATTCAGCTCTGTACGCCCGGGTAGTCACGAAAGGCCGCGGTGAGTTGGCGACAAATATCTGGTCGGTATATTGTAGCAGGCGCTTATCATTCTCTAACGTGTGGTCGATAACGTTCTGTAGTTGTTCTTTTAGCTCATATATCTTGTCTTTGAGAGCGGCGTTTTCTGCTACTAGATCGACTTCTACTGATCTTGGTTCAATGTGTAAAACGTGCACCGGAGAGAAGGGCTGCGAGATCCGGGTGCGAACCATGGACAGCGCAGCGACGGACTGTGAGGTGGGTGACAAGGAGGTAGGTGATGAGGAGACAGGCGAAGAGACAGTAGGTGTCAAGGAAGGAATAGAGAATGCGGCCGTGACAACAGGCGTCGAGGTGACCGGCGGCAGCGTCTTGTCAGATAACGAAGCGGCTGGTAGTGCAGGAGTGGACACTCCGGGAGACGAAGAACCCCGCGGCGATAACAAGTGTCTCATGGTAACCGGGTGTGGACCAGTGTGTTTGTCATTGCCCACTTTCAAGTTTTTAAAGTTGGAGTCGGTTTTAATGGTTGCACCGCAATTTATTCCAAGACAACGCCAGGAAACATCTCCAATCTTCAGAATTCTGTGATGCCTGAATTTTTGGTAATTATAAATTACACAAGGTTTTCCTGATTTTGTTTTTTCAATTGTAAAATTCATTATAATGTGCGTGTTGATTTTGTAATATAAAAAGAATTAGTTGGTTGTAATAAACAAAATAAATAAATATACCAATAAATACTGTAAACACAAGAATAAAATTAATCAACAATAAGAATAAGACAATAAATAGCACAACAATAACAATAACAGTTCACTACATAAACAGTCAGTACATAAAATAGACAAAGATTAAAATGGCTTAAACAGATTTACATATAATATATTTATAACAAAATAATTTAATGATAAAATTTGATAAATTTTCAACAAAAACAATAACAAAATATAAGTTATTAATAGTTATGATAAAAATAACAGTTTTAAGGTTGCCTAAAAAGTAACAATTACAGAATGTGACTAAAATGTTTGTCGTATTCTTATAAAACAAAAAGTTTCTCCGGTGAGGTGGAATCGAACCCGCGTACTTGAAGCTGCGGTGTCCAGTCCGCGACCGTTGCTGCCACTTGGCTTGATAAGAGTGTCTTTGTAATTACTGCTATTTAAAGCTCGTCGCTCCGTAATTTATTTAAAAAAGGTGGTTATCAAGTCTAACCTTGTTGGTTAGTAGGTTAGCTATTTCACTATTACTCACGAAAGGATTGATAACTTATGCAGACTTATAAATTAAATTAAGTTTGTCGTGAGAGTGGAAATTAAAACTTATAAAAAGTGATTTGACCACTGAAACAAATTAAAACTACGGAGCGTCGTACACAACGTTTTTACAGTATACTCCCAGGCCTACCAACCTCCCATATTAGGTTACATAGTTATTTGTACCGAAGAGCCACAATATTAACATGTCACAATATAACATTTACACTTTACTCGTGTTTAAGAACGTTTTATGAACCGATATGTTAACAAGGTAGTGGACACAATATTTGTTTTACGTAAGACTGAGGCGCTCACTTAAATAGTTGATTAAACCAGAAGAAAGCATATTAAGAAAGGAAGGTGATGCTGTATTGGGGAAAGGAGAAGGCCTCCATTTCTGCATTCCCTTCGGCGCTCGAGAGCAACAAAGAAGACTGCGTGCGGCTCACAGTGGCCGCCGTTACTACATTACCGACAATCTGGAAAAAATTTTCTCTGTTCTAATTTAATTTAATATTTTAATAATTTTCTCTGTAAGGTGGCTTTAATTTCCTTACGAAATCTATCTCAACGTTTCTGACGTTCTTGCGTGTCTGTTTATTCCCATTAATCCTAAGTAAGTATTACTACAGTAGTATTACATGTTCCATGATAAGGGTAAGGTGCATGTCATTAATTTTCTTTTATGTTACTGTACACTGCTTAAAAAGATACGAAACATCAAAATAAAAAAAATAAACAATATTAATTTTGAATGAATTTTAACAATAAGTTTTAAGGGTTTATTGTAAATACTTAAAAAAAATTGTAATATATAGGTACAATATGAATTCGTTTATCATCATTTTATTTATTACAAATACAAACAGAATAACCTGAAATAAAATTCCGACTGGCAATCCTCTTGGATGACACGGTCGAGTGCTTTGTGTTAGCTGTTGTTCTACATGGAGGAACGCAAAATCTGTGTTCCTCTCTAGAACTGTCTGCTTTGGCTCATTTTATTTCAGAATGAAGCTCGCCAATACGTCCAGTTCGTTACCTTTTCTTTTTTTTGTAAAAGGTAGTTTCGTTAACATACCCGGTGCCCACAATATGTTAAATTTTTCTACACAAGCCCTTGGATGTGTACAAACTTTGGACTGCGAATCTATATTAGGTTTATCCGATATAAAACGTAATTCTGCAACAGCCTACATTTAAAAAGGTAAGAAATCTTAAGAAGTTCCTAGTTATTAAAAGATTAAATTGTTATATATTAATGGGAAGAAGGCATATTTATTAGTTGTTAATGCATTAATTGAAGTACACTGCATAACAATATCCAAATGCTAAAAAAGAAATCTATGGTGTGTAACTGATACATTTTAACGTTACGTTTTTATGTTCACAATTTGTATTTAAATTTCTAACATAAATAAGATTTAGTGCATGTTTTACATTAAAATATAGAGTGATAGTATAGAGTTATTAAATAAAAATATTAATTTATTTATGCTGTACACAAATTTTTTTACCATATAGGTGCAAATACCATGGAAAACTGTAGATATCACAATACAAATCAATCGTGGACAGAATCACAAAAAATCTATATAAATAGCTAAGTAACAAGCCACAACAAAGTATGATAACAGACTGCAATAACAGTAACAAACAATAGAATTAAGAAACCCTATTGAATTGTAAATTGTAACAATAAAAAATAGTATTAATAATAATATAATAACAGGAAAATAATATAAGAAAAGATTAACAACAGCAAGAGCAATAAGAAAAAGATTACCTAGCAGAGTAAACAACTAACAACATAAGTGCAATTCATTACATAATCGAGTGAACAGATCATTCATTACCTATAGACAAACTGCATAACATTACTGTTGAAAGAAGAAATAAATCTATGAAAAAAGTCTCAGACGTCTTGCCGCCAAGCTTCTGAAGCCTTTCAACTCCACAGATATTTGAATAGAATGTAGGGAGAAAGGTCTTACTGGAGACTGAATGGGATCTCGGTTCACTAACATCTATCAACACCAGGAGATCAGGGCAATCCAGCACTCCGTTAATCAATTTGAAGAGAAATGCCATATCAAAAAATATTCACGCCAACGATGGAGAGGTTTTAGAGAGCAAAGCTGTTCCAGTTGTGGTATTGGTATTCCAAGTAGGTGAAGACCGGACGATCACCAAGCACCCTCACAAAGCGAGCCTGTACTCTGTTCAACTCATCTATGTGGCCCAGTTTTTATGGAGACAAAATCACACTACCATATTCAGGTAAGGAGCGCACCATTAATCTGTACAAGACAAGCAAGGAATGATGTGATCTGAAGCCTCGTGTTCAGCCTGCCTATAAAAGCCAACAAATAATATACCTTGGAGGTAATACTATCAATATGGTCAGCTGGACTTATTAGTCTTAGTTATTAATCATATCAACTAAATATAATATTAATGACATATTTTATACACTTGGTTAGTATGAATATGGTTACCTTACTATTGGCCCTATAGAATTGACTTTTTACAAAACTCAGTATTTTCAAGCTTCTCTATTATATAGCGGCTGATTATGAACAGCTCTTTTAATTTTCCAGAGTGCCAAATTTACAGACTGAGAACGCCCCTGAGTCAAGCTTTGTGGTATTCCGGCAGGTGGACAGTTTGGAAACCCATCACATCTTTGGTTGCATGTGGCTAAGTACGTGACGTGCTATAGGAACTACATCCTAAACTGTCTTCTCTACCACACTCTCATCTAGTAGACCTCAAGCTATAAAACAATGTTTACATACATAATATTTGTATACACATTTTTTTATATTTTTGCTCCATATATTTATTGACGATTAGGTAAGTAGAATAAAACGTCATTTGTGAGCATAATGTGAATTAAACCATTAAATTAGTTATAAAAGCCTGACCATTTTAACAGCTTAGAATTTTAAATGTGTTTCTTCTTGAAGCCCTTTTAAACCAAATTTATAAAAGAAGCTATTACAAATCTATAATGGTACAAACCACGTAAAACTTTATGTTCAAAGATGAAGTAATGTTGATTTTCCAATATGTTATAATATACTCTTCCAGTGCCAATTTACTTCAAATCAAATCAGCTTTATTGCAGCGACAATATTACAATGTATAGCAAACGTCACAAATTTTAATCTAAAATTTCTTACATTCATGCCACAAAATTCTCGTTCACACATAAAATTTTACACTTGTGCACCTTTCATCCTTCGCCAATATATCCCACTTTAAACAGCAGAATTAGTCGTGTAATTGGGCGGTCTCCCAGTTAAATGCTAAAAACTCCCCTGCATTATAAAATGCTTGTGACACCAAGAGATGTTTAAGGCGCATTTGGAACGCCTTGGGCATTAGGGAATTTTTTATTGAATTTGGCAGTCTGTTAATAAAATGAACACCTGCCTGTGAGGGCAGGTGTTCAAAAACCACTGTTCTGTGGCTTGAAATTCGTAGTAATTCTCTACCTCGTGTCTCATGCGTATGTATGTCCCGGCCTCTGGTTAAGGCACACTTATACATACAAAACAAAGTGGTTTCTAAAATGTACAGAAACGGGAGAGTTAACAGCTGTAATTCCTTAAAAGCTTGCCTGCACGACTCTCTGAATTTGATTTTTGCAATTATTTGAATAACGTTTTTTGGAGTTTGAATGCTCTCTGAAACTGAGAGCTTACGCACGCTCACCACAGGACCACTCCGTAAGACAAATGGTGTTAAATTAAGCCGTAATACGCCTTTATCAGTACCTGACTTGGGCAGTATTTTGCAAAGGATCTCAAGACATAAATGCCTGAGGAAATTTTTGCGCAAACATGATTGATGTGTTCATTCCAAGTCAACCCTCGATCAAGGTGCATTCCTAGGAATTTTGAAGAGAGGACTTCTTCCAGTGTAGAATCAGCTAACAAGACGGCAGATCCACAATTGTTGCCTACATCGCGCAAATCAAAATTTAAAACGTTGGATTTTGAGGTGTTTGTTGTGAGATTGAGGCTTTGGAAGTATTGTACACAGTTATTGATGTCAACAAAGGCCTGTTGTTCCAAAACTTCACTTGATCTTGCACTAAAACAGAGAGTCGTATCATCAGCATACTGCACTAGTCCTCCATGAAGAAGTGATGATCCTATGTTGTTGACATAAAGCGGGAAAAGCACAGGACAGAGAATGGATCCCTGGGGAACACCGTGCCACAGTTCTATTGGTTTTGACGATTGACTTGATATTTGGATAACTTGGGATCTATGACTTAGAAATGTGCTAAGCCATTTAAGGGGCACGCCTCTGATGCCATGGGACCCAAGTCTGTCGAGCAGTATGCTATGGTCAACGCAGTCGAATGCTTTGGACAAGTCTAAAAACACCCCATTGTGTGGTTCCGACATTCTATTCCCTCTACAACCATATCAACAAGACTCACTACTGCGTCTGTCGTCGATTTGCCCTTTCTGAATCCAAATTGTTCATTTGAGAGCTAACTGTATTTGTCCAAGAATTGAAGCATTCTTATGAGAAAAAGCTTTTCAAACATTTTGCTCAATACTGGAAAAATTGAGACAGGCCGATAGTTATTGATTGAAAATTGGAACAACTTTTGCAATTTTCAGGAGGGAGGGAAAAACTCCTGTTTGGAATGACGAATTTACCAATTTATTTAAAGATCTCACCAAATGCTTGCAGCATTGTTTGATGAGCCATGTGTACATTAGATTAAGATCATTTGACTTTTTGGCTGGGAGCTGCTGAATAATTCGGTGAAGCTCATCCTCAGTGACAGGCGTCAGCACAAACTTTGTACTTGTTGTGTTTGCTGAAAGCTCTGATGGTATAGAATGCTATAAATAATACCAAGTTTAAAGCTGTATGTTGATACTCTGTGAACAAACATATGGCATCAATGTAAATCCTATCATCCAAATGTCTATTTCCCGAGGCGAAGCGTGCTTCACATTAATACGATAAGACATGCCAGTGTTTGACATAT
The DNA here is from genome assembly GCF_021130785.1 of Homalodisca vitripennis. Classification (NCBI taxonomy): domain Eukaryota; kingdom Metazoa; phylum Arthropoda; class Insecta; order Hemiptera; family Cicadellidae; genus Homalodisca; species Homalodisca vitripennis. The sequence goes on along the minus strand of NW_025777746.1, from coordinate 90,733 downwards.
TTTATTGAATATAAAATCATTGAAAATTTAAAGAATATTTGAAATTCTAACAATTAAAACTTTTTACGAATATCTACATAAAAATTGCATGTATAAAAACCATTTCCTTTTCAATATTAGTTATGGTTTCAAAAGAAATGCTACTTACTTCTTACAGTAGTAGCTGCCTTAGTCGTAGTACGTAACAAATATTCATATTTTCTTGATAGGGACAACGAACCAAACTCGGATAAAAAATATTATATTATTGATTCTGTGGATAATGTTGATAGACTTTGTATTTACAAAAAGTTTTAAATATGCACTATAAATCATTATTTTAGCACAAAGCCATGATGGGATTTTATTATTAGTAAGTTAACCCATTTTTAAACGGCTAGAGACTTAAAATTTCATAAACTATGTATAAATCATACTGTCTACCATAGAGAGTACTTGAGTTTATTTACTTAACGTTCGACGAAAACTCATGTTGGTATTATACAGGGTGTTTGAAAAGTATGGGTACGGCTTAATATTTTAAAAACTATACGAGATAACATCTATAAACTTTGCACAGTGTCATATGGCTATGTAAACTATTTTTCCTTGCTATTACCATGACATGCCAACCATGGGGGGACGGCCCACAGAGGAAAACATGAAAATCTTAAATTGAAGCATGGGTCGAGTGATACCTCATTTGAAAGAGCTCACTTATTACAGTTGAACGTAGCAAACCGCATCTCAAAAGGTTCATCCAATCAGAAATGGCGGGTTGTTTTAGGTACACATTGTGATGTACATTATGCGCTGCTATTTCTGACTGGATCGTCGTATTTTGATGCGGTTGGCGGCGTTTCACTCTACTAACCAATGTGTTTTCACTGACTTTTTTATTTAACAAATTATGTCATAAATTTATAGCACGATAAATAAAACACTATAAATACCGATGTTTTTTAGTTTTATTTATTGTGTTATAAATTTATGACATAATTTGCTAATTAAAAAAAGTCAGTGAAAACACATTGGTTAGTAGAGTGAAACGCCGCCTACCGCATCAGAATACGACGATCCAGTCAGAAATGGCAGCGATTAATGTACTTCACAATGTGTACCTAAAACAACCCGCCATTTCTGATTGGATAAACCTTTTGAGATGCGGTTTGCGGCATTCAACTCTGTGTATTTTACCACGACTAAAATACTGTAAATACTTCAGATTCGACAACACTACATTTTGTTATTACCTGAAGAATGTATAAAATAAATTTTAAGCTACCGTACCCCATACGTGACTTACACGCTATATCTGTATACGATACTCAGCAACGTGTAATGTGCAGTATAAGGACAGTCGCTTTTCTACCAATGGCTTACTAGTAAAAGGGGCTTTGACCCATATTGTTTTTGCCCAGTATAAGTAATCACTAGATTTAGTGCATTTACAGAATTGGTACATGTCAGACTGAGTGACGTTGGGTTCTAGTGAGAAACATTGCTTAGGGTACGTTGTTCTCTTACTAATCTCTCCAATTCAGTTTGGCTTTTACATTTTGGAAGAAAGTATAACAGGATTTCGGCCATTCGCATACATTATATGTTTCAAGAAATGAACGGTTCAATGTTTAGATATTATCCTCTCCTTCATTTCGCAGAACGCGTTACGGCATAAGTTTAAGCATTCACATATTGGAATAATTGAGTCTCTTACTAACTGGTATTTACATACAAATTAATAATGTATTGTCACTTATAGTCCACTTTCAGAGCCATTCAAAATTAAATTGTAGATAATGTCTTAAATACCAAAAACGGATCTATAAAATTAAATAGTAAATAATCCAACGTTTTATTCAGAGACATTAAAAAATTTCAGTCTATAATTTATTATTGTACTGGAAAAGATCATAAGAATCTTATGGTAAAAATATCATAGCTACTCGAAAACCTATAAATACGAGATAATTTAATGTGGCAATATGGTACGCACAATAAAATTGGCATATTTGGGTACATTCTTATCAAAATCGTTGAAGGTATAATTTTAAAGCTTTAACAGCATAATAACTACTACTTATTTAACGAGCACAAGCTTTTGTGATGAAAAATGTATTTGTAAATTTTTATGAATTTTATTAAACACGGGAAAATGTTATGATATGGAATCAGTTTTGAATTTAACCATAGAATACAATGTTTCCTATAAACGCAGAAAATTTCAATCCTCTATCCTTTGTGTTTTCTGAAAAAAATTTGCCTTCATATAAAAATACTAAAGTTTTTAAAAACGTGTGACAAAGTGATATCTTACCATTATAGAATAGTAGATGATTAAAATTTCCCTGGCCTATATTGAGGACCATCGGCATTATCTTTCTCTTCTTCCAGTCCAAGTTTTTCCTTGATGCTTGTAACTCTTGCCTCTCTAGTCATTTATAACACTGCGTTATCCGCTTTATTTATTTGCACCAGATCTAGCCATCGACGCTTATCCACTGAAATACTGAACGTTAGAACCAGCTTTTTGTAAACTGTTAATTACTAGAAAGCTTTCATAGAAACTCATAAATTTTCAGGTTTTAAGGTACGTAGTCTCAAAATATATATTTGAGATCTACGACTACTATTTCAGTAACCAAACTTCTTCTATAGAAATTTTCTTCACTTTCTGAAATTTAGTGTGGTCATACTAAAAAACGAGACAGGTAAGTCTATAAAAGTACCTATTTTGGTTACCAGGATACAATAAGAAAGTGAAAGTTTGTTTTTAAGTTTCATTATTGGATTTGGCTTCATTGTATTTACACAAACTTTCAGTACCTTTGGGACAAGTTATGGTGCAAATCTTTATGTGTGAAAATGTTGTGATAAAATATAGCCTACCAGTTCTGTATTTTGTAAACTTCTACTTGAAAATGAACATTAGTGATGGGTTTATTTTTTATCTGTAATAGAGAACTAATAATAAAATTATTAATCAGTAATAGAGAGAACTATCGAATATTAGATAATTATACAAGGTGTTGATTAAAACAGACTTATGCGAACATCGATGACGTGTGTACAGCAACACACAACAGTCTTGAAATGAGAAATAAATCTTCAGGAACGACACAGATGGAGTAAGGAGGTAATCTATCACTTGGATAGCCTTTTCAATCTTTCGTCTGTAAAGCTCTCGTAGTCTACAAGCTTGTGGCCTTAGATACAGTTTGATGAGTATGTTTACTTCTAATTAAAAATACAAATAAAATACCGTATTTACCGTTCAATAGTTCATAATTCGTATTCCCACTGACTTTCAATAACATTTTATTTTAAATACTGACTAAGGAACTAAAATAGAACCTAAAGAATCCAAAATTATAAAGAGTTTTAAAAAATCAATGAGGATCACCAGCCTGTCCAGTTGTCAGTGGTTGGTTATTGCGAACGAACGTACTGTGCCATGTATTATTCAGTTTATATGATAAATTATTTTTTGTTTAATTAAGTCCATATTTTATAGGTACATTATAGAATTAAATTGACGATGTTTTCGTATAGTGATGGAAATAAAATAACATGAGAAAATTCAAGTTTGTACATGCATCTGTTTATGTGTGTTTTATGTTCAAACATGACTTATATTTTGATCTCTAACATTACAGAAATTACTCAAACAGTATCAAAGTATGGAATATATTTTACAGGGCTCACACTCATATGTCTCTAAATGTTTATACTTACACTTATAATTGTAAATGGATGAACATCTATAAAGGGTATAATGGATTGAACTAACCTTTATCGTATTAGGTAGATAATAGCTAACAGATACAATGCTAAAAATTAAGGTATAAAAAGCGAGCGGTCAAACAGTTTCAAGTAGCTCAGATAGTAAATATCAGAGAAGTAAAAATTAAATAAATGTGGTGCAGCTCTAGCTTTGGGCCTCAGAACTAAGAAAATCATCACCCGAACATTAGCACACCTCGTTGTGTTATTATTAAAAAAAGTACCACTGAATTGTATTAAATTCTGTTTGAATATGTAACTAAACTTTATTATTCATAGATTTTTATAAACGATTATCACTGATTTAAAGTACCTCCTGGACTGCTTTCCTAAATATTTAAGATTTAAAAGGGAAAATTCTTATAACACGTTGGCTACTGTTCTAAAAGTGAATCGAATTGCCAAGCTTTCTAAATATTGATTTACTAAACTCATATTCAGAAATATTTGTCGTTTGTCTTACCTTAATACTGAATAATCAGGTACATGTTAATGTGTTAAATTCATTTGTTTTTCTAGAAGTATTTTACTTTTTGTAAACAACCAATAATTATTTTCCATAATGCTCCTGGCACCAATGCTATCAAACAGTATGCTTAAAGTTTTTTTTTTCTTAAAATGAACTTGAGATTAGCTTAGCTTTTGATATCTCATCTGTTTAACAACCGCCAACTCTTGATCTAAACTAAGTCAGTATTTGACCATAGTAATAGTAGTCAAACAGTTAGCTAAAGCTTAGTTAACTAAGTTGACAGTAGATTCTCCAAATTGTTTATAATTGATTTGTGTAGCTTCCAAAGTTTATTTAACGTTCTTATACGCTTTTTATACTTTCTAAGAATCAATATTTCTTAAGGCCATGTTCATGTGTTCTATGCTCCATTTATAAGCAGAGTTTATGTACAGTTATCATAAATTATTTTCGAACATTATGCATGATAGACATAAAACTTTGTAATATAGTTCAATAATAACCTCAATATGGCGAGATAACAGTTTAACTCCTCATGAAAACGTTCTAATGTTCTAGTGTCGTCCCAATGATACTGTCAAGTGATCATCGTTTGTGATGTTATACACTTGTATGAGTGACATTTATTTCATCTAGTGGTATGGTAAGTTGTAAGATTATTGTAAGTAAACAATTGCTAATATTATAGTTGGAGTTCATAATAATGATGACCTGTTAGTATTGGTCTGTGTGTATCATACACAGACCGGAGGGAAGTGCACATCTGATACCCCTTCCCACATCCAGCACGCATTATCTCATCTATGCTGTCCAGTCACTTCAAATGACAGATTATAAACAGATATTGTATTAAAATCTTCAATAGCTTTCCGATCGCTCTGAAACAATAATGTAATGCAATTACTTTCAAAAGAAATGTAAAACATTTTCTCTTTAAAAATACTTTTTATAATATTAAGGATTATTTAGATAAGAAATGTGTTTAGCTTTTAGAAAATGTTTGTAATGACGATTGTTGATGCAATTTATTTTGTTTGATAACAATAAAGATATTTGAATTTGGATTTGATAAAATCTAGATTAAACATGTTTATATAAGAGTTTGTTGATTTGTTCAATAGTTGAACAAAGTTAACTGGAGATTAATTATCAACGTCCTTACAGGAACGAAATGATTCATACAAATTATACGGATGCACGTATGGATTTGTCATTTCCTGATATCATGGACGTGAACCTTTACTGCTAATACTAAGATAAATTGGTAATAGTTCATCTTAAATGTTTATTCTTATGAGACTAGAGGCAGGGAAAACTCTCGCTTTCAGCAGCACATGACGAAAGCATTTGATCTACTATGCTGTCACGAGTTAGAGTAATGATCGAGAAGTTGCTTGATAGCATAAAGCAAATTTAAAATTCCAAGCAGTTTTCTACTTAATTGTGACGCTTATTTGGGATCTAAGGCTATATATTGGGTTTATACATCCATGATATGTTGTAATATTCTTTAATTTTATCTAACAATCAGGGTATGACTCTAACCGATGACAATAAATGCGCTATTTTATGGATGAATGATGTTATGAAATGTATCAATTTGGTTGAACAGACTGATAGGAGCGGTATGTTTTTACTTCATTTAAAGACATTAATCAATACAATATTAAAGTACTATTATTCTAACAGAATAAAAATATTACTATTTATTATAAATTTGTCTACCAAACATATTGTTTAGCTAGTAATTTTAAGTGTCAGATGTATTTATTTCAATTATAAATCGAAATTGCTACCGGAAGATTGCTCACTATTTGTTACGATGTAATTATGTCTCATAGATACCCGATTTATTTTCATAAAATAAAATCCACTGCCATCAAAGTACCAAATAATAAGAATAAAGGGTAAATTTTATAAATGCAATTAGGTGATTGCATACGTTTGTGTTCTACATTCATGCAGAATGTACAATATAGTTTCCATTATAACAACAACAAAATTAGTTGGGTCTCTGCCACTCCAATAGATTTGGGTCAATTGTAAGTCTTATTGTGTATGCATCAAAATTAACATATTACCGACGACTTTATTAAAGCCATTTGTTAATTAATGTGGTTCTCATCAAGTGGTTTGCCAAACATATATTTACAGTAGTCCTTCTTATTTTGTATTTATATGAGAATAAACACTGTCAAATAATTATGAAAATAAATGAGAAGCCATAAAACTATGTATTTTTATATTTACATAAAACTTTGCAATAAAATGTCTTTCAGAATGACCCAATATTATCATCAATTTCCTTGCCAATATTTACTAACGATTAAATTATAAATATGATAATAACTTTCAAAGCAACCCCAGATTTGTCTTTGCTATTGCAACCTTAAGTTAATTGTATTTGTGATATTTAGATTTATTTACTATATGGTATGGATTTATTATCTAAATACAGAACTATAAAGAATCTGTCAGCCCAGAATATCAACAAGGAGTTTCCTGCCCGCAGAGTCTTCATAAACGATCATCTATCACCGGAGAACAAGCAGTTTCTGACCAGGATCAAGCAGAAATGTCGGGACATCGGTTACACTTTCGCCTGGAGTCGGGATGGCAAGTTCTTCGTCAGGAAGGGGGAGGGAGACAGGATACAACGGATCGACTCCTACGCTGACATCGAGAAGCTGAAGTAATGTTGCCGAACATTGAAAGTAAGAAAGTACATATATCTGCATAATTAGTATAAATTTGATTGAGAAATATAGTAAATTATTTTTGTTTACCTAGTATGTTATTTATTTATTGAATGTTATTATTTATTGAATGTTATTTATTTATTGAATGTTATTTATTTATTGAATGTTATTTATTTATTGTAGTTTATTTTTAGTTATCTATTTATGTTGGTTACAGTATTTATTGTCTGTTATTGCTTTATATATATTTTAATATGTTGTATAATCCAGTTAGTTTAGTTTTTTAGATGGCTAATATGGATCCAATCTTAAACACAAACAATGATCCTAGCAACGTAGTCAGCTTTTTCGGTGATCGAAGTTGTCAAATTAATTTCATTCATGCAAATATAAGGAGTTTGCGGAAAAACTTTAACTCATTTCTATTAGAATTATATTTGATAAATAGTAAAATACACTTCATAGTTCTTAGTGAAATTTGGGTTAATAGTGACGAAATTCATTCTTACGAGATCCCTGGTTACAATATGTTCTATTGTTGCAATGATACATACAGAGCTGGAGGTATTGTTTGCTATGTAACCGAAAATGTAAAGGTTTCGCAACTTGAAATAAATTTCAATAGTGTAGACTCGGTGTTGGTTAATGTAAAATTAAATGATTTATATTTTAATTTATTCTGCATTTACAGACTTCATAATTATTCTGAAAAAAACTTTTTGGATGAATTAAGCAATTTTTTACCTCAACTATCGCATTATACAATTATAATTGGTGATGTGAATATCAATATTCTTGAGCATAACCAAATTACTCAGAATTATTTAAGCCTTCTTACTAGTCACGGTTTTAAACAGTTTATTAATAAACCAACCCGAATTACAGAAATATCAAAAACTTGCATTGACCACATTTTTATAAGGCATAGACTGTTTGAACATATTTCAAAGTGCAGTTCTGGACACAGGTTTAACAGACCACTGCTTACTAGGCTTGAAAATGGATCAGTATTGTAAATTAAAAACACCTGAGATCTCTAAAGAGCGCTTTGTTATAGATTATGTATTGTTAAAACGCAAATTGCAAAATACTGACTGGAATTGTTGTTATAGTTTGGTAGATGTAAACACTTGTTTTAATATGTTTCATAGTATTTTAAGTGAAACTGTTGGTAGTTGTAAGATTAGGGCTAGTGTAAAAACTCAGTTAGACAAAGCAAGGTCTATAAGTCCTTGGATTAATGAAAAACTATTAAATAAATTTAAGAGAAGAAAACAACTTTATAAAATTTACAATAGAAGGCCTTACGATCGTTTGTTTAAAAACTATTTTCAGAAGTTTTGTATTGAATTAGCTAATGAAATAGATAACGCTAAAAATCGATATTACGCTAAACAAATTGAAAACTGTAATGGCGATATTTCAAGGCAGTGGAAGGTAATAAACCAGTTAAGTGGTGACCATGCGAAAGTAGGTGTTAGTGAAATAGAATTAGATAACGGGCTAACTGTTTCAGACCCACAAACAGTTGCAGAAGAGATAAACAAATACTTTATCTCGGTATATTCCTGTGTTGACCTTCACGACAGTGCAGTCCCTACTTTAAATTTAGAGCAAAGTTGTGATTCTTTTTTTATTACGCCAACAACCCCCAACGAAATTGTAAATATAATAAATCATATTAAAAATAAGAAATCCTCTGGTTTTGACAGTTTTAATTCCTTTTTAATAAAAAACATCGCGGAAGTTATTTCTCCGGTATTGTCTTACATTATAAATCTAAGTTTTTCGGAGGGAGTTTTTCCCGAAATTTTAAAAAGCAGTGTTGTTGTTCCTATTTTCAAAAAAAGCTTTAGTAAAAAATTAGATAATCTAAGACCTATCAGCTTGTTGTCAGTTTTCTCCAAAATAATCGAAAAACTTATGAAAAATCGGCTCATAAATTATCTTGATAATAAAAATTATTTTAGCAGTAGACAGTACGGTTTTAGGAAAGGGAAGTCCACCGAGGATGCTCTTGTTGAGGTTACGGACTACATTTACACAAACCTTAATGAAGGAAACAAGTCCACCGGTTTATTTATAGATTTCAAAAAAACATTTGACTTGGTTAATTACAAAATACTATTACTGAAACTAGATGCACTGGGAGTAAGAGGAATAGCCCTAAATTGGTTTAATAGTTTTCTACAGGGCAGAACCCAACAAGTACAAATTAAAAATAGTTTTAGTTCACACCTTTTTGTGAAATCAGGTGTGCCGCAAGGCTCTGTCCTGTCGGCTACTCTGTTTTTGATTTTTATTAATGACCTTTTAGAGTCTGATTTTAATGGCATCCCTAGCGCGTTCGCGGACGATATTGCTCTGTTTTATTCTGAAAAAAATATTTTACCGCTCTGGAGACAAATAACAGAAGACCTGGCAATTTTAAGAATCTGGTGCGATAGTAATAAAATGGAAATAAATGTTAACAAAACTAAATATATAAATTTTGATTTTAGAAGTTTTCATTTCCAATCTGAATTGAAGTACCATATCCTAAACTGTCCTCAAACTAATTATTGTAACTGTCTAAGTATAGGGAGAGTAGACAGCTTCAAATATCTTGGAGTATTTTTAGATACAAAACTAACGTGGGAAAATCACATTAATTATTTGTATAAAAAATTAAAATCATCATTACGAAAATTTTATTTTTTAAAAAATATTTGTGGTGAAAAGCTGTTGAGAACACTATATTTTGCACTAGTTGACTCTAGGCTGCAGTATGCAATACAATGCTGGGGAGGAACTTTTAAATATAAAATAAAAAAAATACGTGTTATTCAGAACCATTTTTTAAGAATAATTTTACAAAAACGGAAGCGTGAAAGTTCTTTTCCCCTATACTGTCAGCTAAGATTATTACCTTTACAACATCTTTTTGTATTTAAGGTGCTAAGGCTCTTCTATTTAAGAAGTGGTAATACAGGCACAATCCATTTAATGTATAGAACGAGAAACTTAGTACAAAACTTTTTTAGAACGCCTAAAGTAAAGAAATCGTTGTTTAGACATTCTTTTAAATATGTTGGGCCGAAATACTTTAATCAACTGCCTTCTGAAGTTAAAGACTGTAGCACAGTAAAATTGTTTAGTATTAAGTTGAAAAAATGGTTATTTGAAAATAGTAATATCAGTTTCTTAAACAATACTCTTGTATAATTATTCATTGTATGTTGGCTTATTTATTGGTTTCTCGGCTTTATATTTATTTTGTTAAACTGTAAATAGTATGTGTATTTATTTATTACCTCATTATTATATTATTTATTTGTATATGTGTATTATATTTATTTCTATATTTGTCGCTATTAAAAATTTTGTTTCCTTAATATAGTAACACGACTAAGTTTTAATATCTAATCATTCGAAAGTTCATTAGTCAAATAAGGCAATTTGTATTGATAAGATTAAGTACAGTGATTAGCAGGCGGCACGGAGTGAGCAGTCTATAAAGAAGAGTTTGGACTCTCGCTAATAAACATTATTTTTCTATTATTGCGCTGCCACACTACTGGATGAAGTGGCAGTGTATATTCCTAGAATGTAGATTGTTGTCGAACTGTATTTTTGTGGAGGAATAAACTCATTATTTCATTATTTCATTATTTCATATACCTATTACAATCTGTAGATTTCACAATATTCTGTTAAGAAACTCTACGTTTAAGAGGCAGAGAACAGCTAAAGCCCAGATTATACTAGAAGCCGGAATCTCAAAAATGTCTAGAACTGCCAAATAGTCTTATGAAAGCCAAGAGAACGTAGCGGCTAAAGTCTGCTATAGACAAGGTGAACATAGAAGATGGAATCTGATCTCTTTAAGGCCGGAACATACGAAATGCTCACAAAGGCTGGGATTGGTCTGAGGTCTAGAGATGCCTAAGGTCTAGAGGATATATCGGAGATCGTAGGAAGCCAAAGGCTACGATCATATACAGGCTGCAAGTTCTCCGAGTGAAGGAGCACATAAAGGAAGGGACCACCAGAGGCCGAGAGATTTCAAAACCCGGAGTGTCCCAGAGGCCGATAGCTCTAAGAGGAAGCTCTAGGTAGGAAGTTTTTAAATGTTTAGAGTTAGATTGATGAAAATGCATTGATTTATTTGTAGAAGAATTCCACAGCCTGGGATGAATTGGGAGCAAATAGGTCAAAATGTTTCGTGCAAAGTAATTGAACAACTAATAACGCATGTATGTATATATAAACTAGATTTGCACATATTATTTTGCCTTTACACATACTTTACACTCGTATGGACTGACTCTTCAATTTTAATTTTTTGGTTCTCAAGGTAATACTTTGGTGGAAAAAATAAATTTCTTGTATTATTTAAATTATAGACGTTTTATATTTTACGTCATTTTTGATTCTTTGCGTAAAAACAGTAATTTTTTTAACATTAACCCAAAAAGGTGAAGGTACAAATCTATCACTTTGACTACGGGGATATTATTGATGTTCTGAGACAAAAACACGTATTATAATGAGCTATACTAACCTCCGGATGGATTATTGGGCAGTTAAAATTTTTTTGGGATTTATTTTATTTTTACAGCTTGAATTTACATATAACTAACTGATATAATTTCTTAGAAAATACCTTTTTAGCACGATATACAGGTATATTGTTACTTTTTGTTTTATAGATTAAATTAGAGTTATTTGGTAGATTTAAACCATGTTTGTAAGTCTCAGAGTATTCAATTTTATTACTTCAATTCCAAAAGATATTAATAGTTTATTAATTAATTAATCTTGATTATTTTCCTTTAGTAATGCCTTAGTAATAATTAAACTGAGTTTAGTCATAGCAATCACACGCTAAACTAATATTAATCCAGACCATCTATTCACCTCTAAACATTTTTAATACGAAATTATACACATATTACATTTACGTTGGACAAGCAATAAAATTTTACCATCCATTATTTTAAGGTCATATTTTTAATTAGTTACTTGTAAGATAACTAGCTTGCTCAAAAAATAGATAGTGAAGGTAAAATATCATGGGGATAGTTTGGATATGTGTTGTTCAGGTTATATTAAGATTGTGTAGTCAAGCATTACGTACATCAGCACTTCCACACATAATATTAAATAAGTATAATTAAAACAGTAAGGTTAACCATAAGTGTTGACACAGTATTCTTAACAGTCCGTCGAGTAATTACAACGGTACACGGTTTACAGCACTTCCACACATATTATAAAATAAGTACAATTAAAACAATAAGGTTAACCATAAGTGTTGACACAGTATTCTTAACTGTCTGTCGAGTAATTACAACGGGACACGGTTTACAGCACTTCCACACATATTATAAAATAAGTACAATTAAAACAATAAGGTTAACCATAAGTGTTGACACAGTATTCTTAACAGTACGTCGAGTAATTACAACGGTACACGGTTTACAGCACTTCCACACATATTATAAAATAAGTACAATTAAAACAATAAGGTTAACCATAAGTGTTGACACAGTATTCTTAACTGTCTGTCGAGTAATTACAACGGTACACGGTTTACAGCACTTCCACACATATTATAAAATAAGTACAATTAAAACAATAAGGTTAACCATAAGTGTTGACACAGTATTCTTAACTGTCTGTCGAGTAATTACAACGGTACACGGTTTACAGCACTTCCACACATATTATAAAATAAGTACAATTAAAACAATAAGGTTAACCATAAGTGTTGACACAGTATTCTTAACAGTCCGTCGAGTAATTACAACGGTACACGGTTTACAGCACTTCCACACATATTATAAAATAAGTACAATTAAAACAATAAGGTTAACCATAAGTGTTGACACAGTATTCTTAACAGTCCGTCGTCGAGTAATTACAACGGTACACGGTTTACAGCACTTCCACACATATTATAAAATAAGTACAATTAAAACAATAAGGTTAACCATAAGTGTTGACACAGTATTATTAACTGTCTGTCGAGAAATTACAACGGTACACGGTTTACAGCACTTCCACACATATTATAAAATAAGTACAATTAAAACAATAAGGTTAACCATAAGTGTTGACACAGTATTATTAACTGTCTGTCGAGAAATTACGACTGTTCACGGTTTACAGCACTTCCACACATAATATAAAATAAGTATAATTAAAACAATAAGGTTAACCATAAGTGTTGACACAGTATTCTTAACTGTCTGTCGAGTAATTACAACGGTACACGGTTTACAGCTCTTAATGACAGAAATAATTTTAGTTATTAACCTTCAGTTTGACTGAATATGTAGCATTAAAAGCAAGTAAAAGAAAAAATGTATTATTCGTTTAAAGATTACTCTAGGGAACACCCGTTGTAAAACGTGTTTAGGCGCTGGTTAATGAAAGGATCACAACAGTAATACCAAGTGCCAGGAAGGCTGTTAAACTAGTAAACCAGTTGCACTACGCTTTGTGTCAACATTTTATGAGCATGTCCTGGGTATTGTCTCACACAGCAGGATGTTAATACAGACTACAATTCGAGTTTGGTACATTATAAAGTGTTATTTTAAACTTGCTCTTCTCTACTTTGTAATATAAATGCAGTTAAGTTTATATAAAATGTTTAAAGTTTGAAGATTTGGGAACTTTTCTACAATATACTGATAACAGCAAACTATACGGTCACAAGTATCATTAAGTTTCAATAGGGATCCTAGTAATATGAATTTTATATTATTTACAATTTACTAATTCGTGTTTTTTTTTAGAATCTGAGATGAAATCAAATATGCTACTTTCTTATAAATTAGGACCGTAAACTCAAGAACTAATGAAAATAATGTATTAAAGCGGATATTTCAAGATATAAAGTGTACAGTTTCAGACACTATTAATTATGTATTACATGAAAACTAATAGCTATACAGGGGAAATGATAAGTGAAAATGTCCCACTACAAACATTACAATTCAGAGCATTACTTATAGTTGGAGTATTACTTAAAACGTACAAAAAACTTTTACGTATTTTTAATTGTGTATTGGTTAATTTAAGCTGCAAGGTTTTTGATGCAAGTGTCTTCGTACAACTATATATTTACATTCCTGCCTGGCTGTTTACATGTACAACTATCGAGTGTTGAATCTGAAAACGGTGGGATATCAGTATGACTTGAGCACCCGTTGCAGTTTCTGCTTGGCTGAATCCTTCCCCTACTACAAAGGCACTCATAAGGGAATTAAGTTGTACTAACCACACTAAAAGGAGAATAATGATCACCAGAAAACATAACAATAATATTTTTTCTTCATTCCTCTAATTTTTTACATATATAAATGAAAAATACAATTTCATATCAACCCAAAATATTACTCTGCACTTAAAAATACAATCTTACATAATAACACAAAGAAGTACATTCTTTGTTAAAATTGTAACAATAAATAAGATATAGAGGAATCTCCCAGGCCTTGCTTAATTGGAGAACAATACCTAAACATATTTCAATTGCTGACAAAATAATACACAAACGAAATACATAACTATCCTAAACTTGACTAATGGTAAAATTGTATAACTTATACATTGAAAACCAAACTCAGTAATATGTATACGTTTAAAGTATACTAACAGTGTCAGTAATAATTCTGTTCAAACATAATATTACAAATAATAATAAAGATATTGATAAATTGAACTACAAATACAAATTACAGCTACCCCCCCCTCTTCAAGACAGTAGACCGGTGCGCCTGAATTAGCACCCCCTGGACATAGCACCCCCAAGCTACTGACGTCATTTTGACGTCACGAAAGGGGGTGCTAAATCAGCACAGATGCCGTGTCCAGACCCTGATTAAGCACCCCCTTCGAATACGGGGGTCATAATTCAGCGCCTTGACCGTGTTCATGTGCTGACTTAGCACCCCCTTCGAATAGGGGGGTCCTAATTCAGCGCCTTGACCGTGCTCATGTGCTGATTTAGCACCCCCTTAAATCTGGGGGCTGCTAAATCAGTGCCGTATTGATGAGATGAATAATTACCCCAACGGAATAGAATAATAATCGTTTAACCATATTGCGATTTATTTTTAAATAAAAAAAATTATATATATATATATATATATATATATAATAATTTAAATATAATACAATGAGTATATTTACTGCATTGCGGTCGTTTACTTAATATTTAAAAAACAAACAGTTCATTACCAATTGTCAAAATACTATGCATCAAATATACTTAAGTAAAAAACTAGGTTCTAGGCATTCAAATACAGGTTTATTTTAAAATAAAATTAATTTGAAATCATGGTACGAACAACGCAGAGGAACTGATATTGCGTAAATCCGGCATGTGTAATAAATATACATGGTCAGAGATTATATCAACCTATTAACCAATTTAAAAACAATTATTTATTTATTTTAATTTTTCGAATACCAATAAAAAGCGGGAAAATTTAGAAGCGTGAAATTATAATTTTGCGACGGCTAAGAGCCAATTATTTTTAATGACGCATCATAAACTGAATTATACTATTTAATCTGAATATTATAATTCAAACATACTTGACAAACAATTTAAATATTATTTTATATCTACAAAAATCAATATCATTCAGTTATATCCATATCAGTTAGTTCAACTATAATTCTAAAAAAAACTTTGAAAACAATGTTAAAACACGTAGCAATAAATATACTACTGTATTTTCAAAAGCGTTATTGCTTAGGTCAAAACATACATTTATATACTGAGTATTATGGATCTACATTGCTTAATTTACCCTCTGTCGGTTAGTGTGCGTTTTGTTGTTGTTGTTAAAAATGGAATATCTTGGAAAATCTAAAAGGAAAACCTAATAAATTTAATCCTACCAAGTCTTGGTCAAAACTTTATGGTGGCTAAAAATATACTATGATGTTATCTTTAATACTTTTAAAATAGTGGCTATTAAAATATTTTATCTTTTAACTTCTTAAAATCTTATTAATTATTATTTTATTAATTATCTTATTTAATTATTCTAAAATATTGCAAGAAAATGAATTTGGGAGGGTTCTATGACAAATCTAATGACCAAATATATAAAATATCATATGCACTGATTTACTGTAACAAAACACTGTCGACATTCAGGTTCTCGGCGAGTAGGTCACAATACAAAAACCGAGTAAACAGCAGCACCAGAATATCTTATGCCAATTGTGCTCACATCTTAGTCCCTTCATTTAAAGTACAGGAAATACATTAATATCTGTTGCCAAGCAACTTTTTTTTCTAATAAATTAAAAACTACTAGAGATATTGCAAATTTATCAACAATGAACGCCTTTATGAACAATGAAGGACAAAAACAAACGTCTTAATTAACAATAATAAACTGTTGTATTTATCATAAAGCTTACATTTATTCAAAATACATGTTTAAAAAACTAAATAAAGTGACTAGGTTATCTGTTATATATTAAGAATAATAAACAACAAGAAATTTCGTACAGTAATATTCAGACAATAATGCTTTTATAGATGTCAAAATCAAAGATAAGTGGTTTTATTGGAAATACATCTGATTGTCGCTTGACTAAATTTTCGTAAACAAATATGTCCTAAAAGAACAGATATTTAAATAAATTCAATAAACATCAAATATATGATTCTATTCTATCCTTAGATAGGCCTGAAACATGTATTTCAAATGTTTTGCATAATAAAAGACAAAAATAAAAAAATAGGGATAAGATACTCTAAAGCTGATGTTAATTTATTTTCACGAACCATGTTTTTTACAGTAAAGATGCTCTGAATGAGTTATTTATTATTATTTTGAAATAGTATTTGAGTAATTAGATCTGTGATACAATCCACGATCAGATTTATCTTTGTATACCTGCTGGATTTTAAGACATTCAAAGTAAATCAGATTTAATGGCCGCCATTTCGTATTAATGAATATTGTTTATAACTGGCCTTATCACTACAAAAATTTGACTTGTCCTAAAAATTACAGGACACTCTGTATATAAAATTATTATACAGAGTGTTCCACAACCTCTACCATTATTTTTAGACATTATTCATGGACCAAAGGCAAAAACAATCATATTCACCTTTCTAAAGCTCAATAATTACTCAAATAGCCACAATTTTGTTTTGTTTTTGTCTTTTTTTACTTTACTATTTATATTTGATGGATTGTTTAGGTTAAACTTTTGTATATACCTTTATAACCATAAGGAATAATTACATAAAAATTTAAATTTCTTACAAGCTTTATTTTCAAAATAGTGATTTCTAAAAAAAAAATCTTTAACCGTAAATATCTTAAAAAGCGATATATGGTAAAAATGGTCTCAGTTATTACACAATTTAATTAAAAATCCAACGATACCAAGTTTTAAAAATTAGTTTTGAAATAAAGGAGATGTGATTTTAACATTACATTGCTGAACTGTGGTAATAATATCCTTAATTATTTCTGAATATAAGTTTCTTTTGATTAATACGTCAGAAAAAACACTCTAATACATGTTGATTACCTAGACCAAAAATTAAAAATGTCTTTATAGTTATTATATTTCTATTTAATATTTAGTTTATTAAATGGAAGGCCTCAGACCTTCTTCTGGCTTGTAAATTTATACGGAGTTTGTAGATATGCTATTGATTACGATGGTAAACGTAGATGCTAAAATTTACCAGTAAAGATTCTTATTTGTTGCAGTTGTTAAGTTTGTTCTAACCGAGGTTTGAAGATTTTGTTCTACCCGGAAAATAAAAACATAAAAGTTTACTGTACACAAAATGAAATATTATGTATATTTGTATAGTATTTTTTTAATTATTAATGAAGTAATATTTATGCTTCTATACATCTGTTGACTACCTAGTTTACAAATCAGTTATAAAAATTACAATGAATTGAAAATTAGAGTGTAACAACATTCATTACATTCCAATATAAATAGCCTTAAAATAAAAGTACAGCTAAGCTGAAGTGTAATTTTAAATTTTACATTTTTATAGACGCTTTATTAAAGACTTCACTGATATTTCACTCTTCTTTTCACAATATTGTAAGAACGTTCATCCTTAAGTTTCACACTTCCAGATACATGGGGTTAGAAGTGCACGTGTGACTAATGTAACACACAATACTTAAAGATTCTTTAACTGCATATAAAAAGGCGATGATTTTCAGTTTTTGTCCATACATCATTACCGTGTTCTATTTTATATTTTATCTTTACTCGTGTAAAAGTATCCGTTACCTAGAGAGTATAATATGCCACACCTTGGGCCTGTACACTCAAACATTGTTTCATTTCTTCTTATATTTTTTACGAAATTTCATCAAAAAATTCACTGTACATAATAAGTGATGTATTAATATAGGAATAACAACTGAGAATAACATCGATATTATTTCTCGACCACTCGATATGGCCACATCAGTTCTGAACAGTAGGGTCGGTAGTGCACGGACGGGTTTCGTCAGCTTCGTCAAAATTATATGTGGACGCAAAAATAAGAAGTTTCAAGTTTTTATATGTTTACTAGCTGATACCCGCCCCTTCGTACGGAATTTTTGTAGAATAACTGGTACGTCATAGACATCTCCTTCATGTCTTTAAAAAATGGCATACTACTGATAAAATAAATTATGGTCATTGGAAAATATTCCAATTTTAATTTCAATGCGACATTCCATGATTTTTTGAAGTGATGTTCTAAAGTAATTACAAATCACGATCCCTCCATTCCTATAGTACTAATAGTAGTATAATAGTATAATAGTTCCTATAGTAGGTAATAAAACACTTATGATCCACATTTGAAAATAGGGTTACTCATAAAAGGAGCAACAAAACATATATGTGAGAATATTTTACATGTAATAGTTGATATCACTTAATATGAAAGTCCTAATATGAATTATATTATTAATTCTCGTAATATGACACTAATTATCCTCGATACCGTTAGAAAAAGTAATATAATCGAGGGTATAATCCTTTACCAGAGGGATATATTTGCTAGAGGTAAGATGGACAGAAATCGACCAAACACTTTTTTACATTAACTAGTTAGGAAGAAATCTTTGCGGATTAATATACTTCATCCTTAGCTACCAATGCCTCATCCATAAGTTTTTTATCACGGTGTTAAGTTCATAAACTAATGATGTATCTTCAAGTTGTAGCCTCATGTGAAATATACCTTTCTTCCGACTCAACCGGAAGGGATATTGTGTATTTGATGTTTCTATATATTCCTTTAATTATGAAAAATAGTTAGGCATGATTCTATAGAGGATATTTGACGCGTAAGCAAAAGTAATACTTATGGGCGTAACCTTGAGATATTTTTGTGAGTACCATTCTACAGATTTTTGTGTAGTGTTAATCTATGGAGCTGTTCCATTGTGCAGATGATTTACGGTACGCCCAATAGTGCATAAGATAAAAAATTATAATCTAGTTTCTTACTGCAGAAGGTTACGAGTAATTACTTAAGGGCAGGTACTGAAAAATTATTTCTGTAATAAATGGCAAGTCTAAAACTGTAATTTTCATGCTTCATCTACTTCATTCTATAAAACCTAATTTTGAAATGTAATTAAAATTAAATATGAAACAAAAATGCCGCAAAGGAAAATTCTATACTGTGTGACAGTGAGCTATTTTGCATAAAATACGAGCCTAAATTGTATACAAAATTATATTAGTTTTTAAATTTAAGTTAATTAAACTAAAAAAAGAAGACCCCATTTCCGTGAAGCTATTAAATGAAATAAATAGTTTAATTATGGATTCATATACAAATAACATAGTTTTAATTATATCTAGAAACATGTTTCATTGAGTTTTCACGATTGGATTACGCTTGAACTTTTAATGCTCAGTGAATACCCTTAACTAGACCATGAGTAGATCTTCCATTGGTATGGACGCCCAGTACTCAATACCTGTACAATAAAAATAACACAGCATAGATACTAGACTAATTGTGTACAAAAACCATAATTACATTTTACCTTCCGTAATATTCCAAAAATCGACTAAAAAATAGCTTTTACTTTCACAAAAATGTATAACTGTAGATACAGCAGTAAATATCTTATATTCGAGAGGAAAACAAATGATGGTATTTTTATAGTATTCTTATAGCTGATATGAAAGAACTTAATATTCAATAATACAAATTTTATATCTCAAAAGAATGAATCCATACATTTAAATTAAGACAGATAATTAAAATTAAAACAAGATTTAATTTGTCTCTAATTAGTGTATACTTTTAATTAAAAAACGTAAAGGGAAAAGAGCCTACATGGGCTTTATTGATCTGTGCGTTGAGAATTTTATTTTTTTTCATATATATTTAGCAGTCCGTTAATTAAATTTACAAACATATTAACTGAAAGAATAAACTGAAATAGAATAAATGAAGGATATGATTTAATTAATTATTTTAATAGGTGATATTTAGAAAAAATTAAGAAATCAAAGTCATGAGTGATAATTATTACACATATATGACAATACGTATGAGAGGGAGGAGTGCTAAGGTCTATTAGCCTTGTTAGTCGGAGCATTATTATGTAATATTAAGTCTATGGCAATTTTTAAGAGAAAGTAACCATATTTGATTATTATATTATTTAATCGTTTATCGGAAATTGCAAAACAATCGTAGATAGTAGCTTATAACTGGCAGGGTTACAAAAATCCAGATAACAACTATTATATTTATGATTAAATTGAATATGTAAAAGATAAATATCCTTTTTGCTGGTTGAATGCTAGGGGGTGCTAATTCAGTGACTGAGCCATGTCCATGCGCTGAATAAGCACCCCCTTGGAACAGGGGGGTGTTAATTCAGGGCCTCGACCACGTTCATGCGCTGATTTAGCACCCCCTTGTAGTCGGGGGGTGCTAATTCAGTGCCCGGTCCGTGTCCGTGCACTGAATTAGCACCCCCCTGTCGTGAGGTCAGAGCCCGAGGGGGTGCTTATTCCAGGGGGTGCTAAACCAGCGTCCCCAGTAGACCGAACAGCTGATATATAGGCTCAGGCGTGGCAGGGAGGGGAGGTCGCCAAACTACATTAATTGAAGAACAATTAATTAAAACCAGTTAAAACTTATGTAGTAAAAATGCCTTCAGTGCCTGTTTGTTCTTCGGTTTGTGTGTGTGTGTGTGTGTGTGTGTGTGTGTGTGTGTGTGTGTGTGTGTGTGTGTGTGTAAAATTGTTTTTATTTGTACTGTGTTTATTTTGATTTATATGGCATGTATTTGTGTTAGTGAGAGTGAATAAAAGTTAACTTAATTGGATTACTGTATTAAGGTATAATACTACTATTTACAAATTAAGAAAAAATCTTGCTCGAATTTGCTAGAATACAATAACACAAGTCTACACTTCAGCATTTATCGCATAATAGAAAAGACTACATGCTCTACTTGTTCTATGCTTATAATCCAGTTCCGTACATATTTCCTAAACACTTGTACACTATTAATATCCCTTAACTTAGGAAGTATCATAGGGAAAAACTTAGTTTCTAGGTAACAAAATGTTTTGGAAAAAAATAGCATTGGACTTTGGGATCGGATACTAATCTTAATTTGTTTATAATCTACAATGGAGACGGAATCATACGTTTCAGTTGCAGTTTCTTTATACAGTAACAGTTCAGCTAAAGAATTATCGGGATATGTGATAAGTTTGATCATGGATTAAGAGAGCTAAACTGCGTAACCGAGGAAGATTTACTTAATTATTCAAACAGAAGGGCATGTATGCAATTTGTTGTCCACTTTATCCATTAAACTATTTAAACAATCAACTATTTTATTCATTGATTCACTTAAACAGTTAGTTATTCTTTCGTTGTAATTTGCCAGCTTTAAATTCCGTTTCCACTAAAAAGCGTGGAAAACTTTCCAACAGGAAGTTGATAAACAATCTCTAGACAACTTTATCCAACTAGCTTTCTTAAACAGCTGAACAAACTGTGATAAGTCCATGAATAAGTTTAGCAATAATTATGTCTTATAGGAACATCTTAGAACTATTATTCATCTTTTAAACTGTTATATGTTCAGTAAGTTCTTACATATGTTTACCATCACTGTAACATGAAATAAATTTAAATACTCAAATTCCTTATCTGTAATACATGAAAAAATATTTATTAACAACGTTTGCAAAGAAAATCTTGTAGAGGTATTTTTCAATGAACGTGTTGGTGTATTTTTACATGTTATTACCAAACGTATAAGTCGATTTCAATATTTTTTTAGGATCTTATATAATATTTCATAAAGTTTTATCAATTAATATTCTTCTTATGATGACGTTTAAATACACAAATTATTCAATTTATTATAACAATAATATTTAGGGTTTAGACATTATACTTGACCTAAAACGTAAATTCATAAGAATCATGAAGGTAAATTACCTAGAAACAGAGCATGATTAAATACCTTATTTCAAATTTAACGGTTAATACACAAGAAACGAAATTTATCTTACAATAAAATTAGCGGGTGATTTAAATAGATATTGTATCTGATATAATTAAAATCTCTTTCAATAATTTTCAGCTCATATTATTTTACGATAATTATGACTGAGTGATATGCAGGAGTGATTGCACATACGACAAAGTTCATTACTACACATCGTGCAGAGTTTAAAAAAATGATACGTGTACTCGACACACAGATGTAAATAAAAAAAAATACGCAAGGCATACACTAGAAATAAATATATTCTACGTGGTTTTGGTTAAAATTAAATTATGTTTAAGTATGTCTTTACAATCAATAATGGTTACGATTATGGAAATTACACAAAATACTTGATTTAGAACGGTATAGCCACACTACATCAACGACTGGCGATTATTTTAAATGGGCATAGGCAAGGTAATATATTATCCTGGTTTCCTTTGAAAATAACGGCGTGTTCTTCCTGAATATTTCAGCCTAATAGCTTCTTATATCTTAACGGATATACGATATATTTTAATCTCAACACTTCATAATGAGAGTTTGAGT
This sequence comes from Homalodisca vitripennis, assembly GCF_021130785.1. NCBI lineage: Eukaryota > Metazoa > Arthropoda > Insecta > Hemiptera > Cicadellidae > Homalodisca > Homalodisca vitripennis. The sequence continues at coordinate 67,706 of NW_025777746.1, read as the reverse complement.
AAAAGCCTTAGGTAGACGTGCCTCAATGTTTGATGCAAAATATCGGCATAATAAAGTCATAATGATGTGGTGTCTATCAATAGTATGGTGTTTTTGTATTTAATACAAAGTATAAATAAACTTAATATTTAATTTCTACTTAATATCCTAAACAATCCTAATAAATACTACTTTTTGAAGTTACAATTGAAAACAGATTTATAATAAATCAAGTCTTTGTCTGTCTTAAATCTCGCCTCTTCGTTAGTGCCACAACTTTTAGTAGTAAAGTTCTTTCTTAAATCGTCAAAATTATATGCGCCTTGTTGTTTCAAATCAAAAACATCTTTATTTCCATTATGGTTAAAAAAAATTTGAAATCATAGGAGCACAATTTTACATTTATAATATAAAATTAATTTAGTAATTAACACCAAAACATAAAATTGGTAAACAATTAAATACTTATATATATATATATATATATATATATATATATATATATATATATATATATATATATATATATATACTACTCTAATGATTGTGGAAATGTTTCCTCACATAGGTGCATAGCACCTGTGCGTGAGAGAATGAGTCCCATTAATTAAAAAATAATTTTATGAGGGAAATAAGATGTTTAAATAATGTTGTTTACTAAAAAGAATATAAAGAAAAATAATTTATTTAATAATTATAAATACAGATAACGCTCATAGTGGTAAAGAATAAAAAGCAATATGAGGTTATAGAAGAGACGCAATAGCAAACATACTTATCAGTGAATGTAGGTAATCAAAATAAGGAAAAAAGACGAACTGTTACATGATAAGAAATAAAAAACCGACAGACAAACGGACTCGTCAGTCAGGACAGTGCTTGAGGCCTCTGCCCCTCCTTTCAATTAGCCTACCCCTAACTAATCTTACCCCGCACCACTACCTACTGATGGCGAGAGAAAAAAAGAGACATGGATTCTGGCCTATCTGACAATTGCAGGCGCTACTACTAGTATGTTGCCGCGCCTTGTTTCGTAATTCCATTATTGTTTCACTGTTTTCATTGATTTGCGGCCTAATTGTTATGTTTTATAAGATAATTTAAATGACGGTACTGTTTTGATCAATTAAAATTGAGCAAAATTTATGTTTGTGATAAATTCTAATAATTAGGCTCTACAGTGGTTGTAAACAAACAATAATTAAATTAATGAATTACTGAAATTGAAGATTTTTTTATTGTTATGATAACAATTACTAATGTTCATATATGTATAATGTAAATGTAGTGCTTTTATGTATATAAAAATTTAACATTGATACCTTACTGACAAACACAATATTGAATACACAGTAAACAAAAACCTCTTACGCAAAACATTTGTAATTGTATAAGAAACATTTTCATCAACAGGTTTACAAATACCAAGTAAAAAAAAATAATTACACTTTGCTAACGTAAAATGTGGCACTCTGCAGGAATGCCACATTACTGAAAACAAATAACTCCATTGCTAGTATAAACAATTCGCAAGGGTTGGCTGTGGGGCGAAGCGCCTGAAATTACCGCGCGGCAACACACTAGTACACAGCTGTGCGCCGGCACGGGCTAGGTCTCTTCTTTTCTCTCGCCACCAGTACCACGCTGGCCACCAACACCACACGCTCATACTCACACGCTCACACCCACAGAACACCCCCCCCACACACACACACGCACACACACAACTATCACCATGCGATCACAAATATAAAAAACACGCTCCCATCCTGTAATCCAATTTTGGACATTAAATTCTGTTCAGATGTTATAATCCTTTCCATATAATCACGACCCAAACTTTTTAACCAGTTTTTTACTTTCATTTTATACGTTGATAATGTATATAAAACATATCCTTGAGAAATTCTGGTAAATTTCTATAAATAATGTGAGAAACATAAAATGTATTTGTTTTTGAAAAGGTTCTATTTAGCCTGGGTGTAAATATGGAAGATGTAAAATTAAATTTCTTGTTGCGTAATGGTGAGTCGGAAATTCGAATATACTTCTGTAATTTTTGAAAATATATACAACTACTCTAACAAACAGTTGTCTTATATCCAAAACATCCATTTCGGTGAACAGCGCCTCCGATGTGTAATGCCTATTTTTTTCCCAGTGCTGCTTTAACTATTGCTTTCTGAGTTACAAACAGTGGATTTAAAATACTTCTATAACTAGCACCCCACATTATGACCCCCCCCCCTCTAAAAGCGATTGAACATATGCGAAATAAGCTACTCTTATTTCTTCTAAAGTTAAAAATTCATGCAGTTGACGAAAAGCATAAATTAGTTTTTTAAGTATACCATTCTACGGATCAATTTAGCAATACAGTCTAAGAAAATGCTGCATGAAACATGTAAATACGTCCTCAAGAGTTTATACTAATTATCCTGTTTCTGACATGTGTATATTGATTACCACAATTAAATAATAATATTAATTTGTAACTTTACAAAGATTTTGGAATAAATGAGAAAGTTATTAAAGTAAGGTGTATGCATTTTATATTTAAACATGATATATAACCTGTATATTCCGTAACAGAGCATATTATGTCATTTAATCTGACCAATATAGTTTTTTACGTTATAGAGTGAAATATATTTCTTCAGGTATTATCAGCCTACATGGGCCACTAATTGCATCGACCAAAGAAATTAAAATAAAATATTTGATTTAACTACAACCCCTAAATTTTTTATCTCAAATACTTGAGAATTACTATGCCAAAATCATATTTAGTTGGCGATGGAGATCAATATAAAATGTAAACATTTGAAATAAATACAAAAGCCATGCTACTTACTCTTCATTTCATTCATCCACGAATCTTAATTATTTTTGAAATTGTTTCAATAAAGTTGAACCGTATCTACTGAATATAATAATAAAGCCTGTTTAACTTTAATCTATTTTAGGTACTCCGTATATAGTAGGGACCTTAAAACTATTTCTTAAATCCTGTATTCATTTACAAATTTTAAATTTTACAACTTGAGCCAAGGCAAAAATAATAAACCGTCTAGAACAGGACCTAATTTAAAATGTTTACAAACTTTAAACGAGCGTATTTTTCTAAACAGTGAATCTTGGTTGGATTTAAGATTGTACTTTACTATTAAATACCAATAACTGCCACTAATTGCATCGACCAAAGAAATTAAAATAAAATATTTGATCTAACTACAACCCAATACTATAAGTAATATGCTATCTAAGCTGTCATTTAATATTTCCTTCCTACTTGCTGGTTCCCTGACATGGAAAAATGGTAGTTACTTCAAAAAGTAGGTTTATAGATGCAGTAATGATGTGCCAAGTTGCATTGTTTTACTTGTAATCGTTCGGGAGGTATAAAGCCAATGATGTAATTTATTAACACTCTAAATTATTCTTATTTATAAATACTGGTGCTAATTTCACCGATGAGACAGTAATAAGAAACAATATAGGTTAAATAAAACATATAATTATATTTTGTGTTTTTGAATCCAATAAAATTGTCATTTTTTCATAACTAAACGATGAAGAGGGATCAATTATAGTACCTTACAAAATAATATTTTCTTGCCTTGTAATATTCTAAAGCTTTTAGTATGTTTTTTTAGGTATGGTCTAAAATTTTTTTGCCTAGTCCATTTAGTCCTGGCATATTTCACGTTTTGAAAGCAATAACACAAAAAACAGTGTTTGCATAGAACTAAAAGAGTTTCTGTTTATAATACTTAAAAAAATGTTTGTGGAAATGAGTTGTCTAAACATTTCAATTATATAAAGGAATCCATCTCGTGATCACTAAATATGAGACTATATAACTAAAATATATTTGCTTCCAATAATTGCAAGAGTTATTGTATGCAATAATTTCTTCTTGAGGGCCAATAATCATCTATATATACATATGCATGCATATAATTATAATAAAAATTTGTTAATAATGTAAATAATTAACCTTTAAGTTCTAATTTTGCTTCAAATACAGGCCTTTCAAGTTATTTGTAGTTTTCTGGTACATTACGGTAAGTACTCCCTATTTGTAACGCTTTGTCAAGAGAATACGGTAAACTGTCAAGTTATTGTTCATCCATTATGATCTTGCTTTCGGTGCTGCAGGTAATGATGACACTGTGTCACTGTCAAAGTGTCAAGTATGAGTGAGTTACTTACTATACATCAGTGTCACTGTCTCAATTACAGAAAATTGTCATTTGAATTGGTTTTGTGTATTTTAAATACGTAAGGAATGTGTTATTTATAAAAATAAAGGTTGAATCAACACAAAAAGAGGGAATTTCGAGTAAACTGTATCCATATTTAGTTTTATACTTAAATTGAATAGACAGTTGTATAAAATACATGCATTAATAGTATGTAATCTTTATTTTAAAGCATAAAAGTTATGTTTTAAATTGAAATTTGTATACGATAAAGAATATACAAATTAAATTCACATGTAACAAAACAAATTATTTAAAACTACAATACTTGCAAATATCCAGAGTAATTACTCTAATTCAGTTATTGTTGATATAAAACTATCCTCGCTCAATTGCTTTGCTATAAATTCAAATCTAAATCTTACTAATCTTTAATTTCCCATCTCATACTGCTAATTCGTTAACGCTTGATCTTGCCAAGGAGGGTTCACTTTTCTCTATTTTATAACTTCCGGCTCTACCTACACTGGGTACAACAAAAGCCAATGTATCGCTTACACTTGGGAAACCCCACGGATGTCCAGGCGCAGCACATCACTAACCGAAAATGTCGAGATGTTGGGGAGGAATAGTAGATTAATAGAGCTACCGTGAAAGATACCTATCTGGAGTGAGTGTAGCTGCCTTATTGTTAAAGGCTGTTGGTGGTCCCTAAAGTCGCTTTTACTTCAAGAGACTAGAATAGAGTCATGTAGAGAGTAGAGACCATCTTCCCTATATTATAATTAGACATGATTGAGATATAGAGACCACTATTCTTCCTCATAGCATCTCGAAAGAAGGCCTACCACCGAGCCTTATTATCCACGCAGGGAGCAAGCGCAGAGATCCCTTTAGTACAATGAGAGTTTCCTCAGCTACTTGTAATAAGTACAGGGCGATATCTGTTTAGTGATTAGAGGTTGTATAGCCTAAAATACGGGTTTCTGAATGTAATATCATGTGACATTGAACAAAGATTCGTTTGGATTCTGAGTTTTCCCTTTCACACACTTTTCTAATAAACTTGTAGTGCTTAGCTCTTTGAACCCTAGTTGAATTCAATCATATCAGAAGGTAAAAGGAAGTGTTCTTTGTTTTTCCTTGCCACTCGGTACCTACACTATAATTTTACTTCGTCGCTCGGACATAAGCCATACTGGGGGGTTTCGTTAGAGGAAAAATAGTGGAAAAATTCTTTACAAGTGCCTGCTCACGTGACTTCTACTTTTGTGTGGTTTCTTTAAATTGCTAGACCACAGTAATTATTTTCACTTTAAAGGATAGCCGTAGCAGTTTGGCAGCTTTCACAATCCATAGATTTTCCATATGGGAATTTTCTTAGTCTTCAACTTTAAACTTCTAAGTCTCTTACCAAGTATTTTCTGCGTGTATTATATGCACTAAACCTTCGTGATAATGGTTTCTATATAGGGCATACTTTCACAAACAGCTGGGAGATGCTTGGTGTTCCCATCAGCAAAGTATTTTAAATACCGTGGAATCCAGTTTTTAGCTGAAACTTGCAAAAGCATAGTCCCATTCTAATGTAAATAAAGTATTTATAGATTATAATATTTGATACATAAATGATTTTAAAAAAACCATTGTTTTGTGCTGTGATCCATTGAAAAATAATTGCTGTATTATTTGAAGACCTAACTTTCTAAATGTTATTTCAGAGTGTAACTGGAGACTTGGGAGCTTCGGTTATTCATACCAGAGTCTGAGATAAAGGTAATTTAAAATTAAGGAGATCTCATTCCAATACGACGAATCCTCAAACAGCATCACAGCCTGGCTTAGTTCATGTACGAGTACATTAACTGTATACTACTTTACCAGATCTAGTATCCCAGTCCCATTTTAATTAAATGCAATATATCTACTTTGACACTCATAGAATTGAAGTGCTCTTGTTAAGCAATATTAACTAAAAAATGTTAGGATTTCAATAATATTGCGCATACACAAGAATGCAGTTAGTCTATTCATATTTTCAGAGAGGGTAAAATATTTATGAATAGCTGAAGTTTCATAGGCGGAATTACCTCGCCACCACGGTTGCCCACTTAACAAATATTACCTCTCTTTACTGAGTGTGATGGTTCAACATGCAATGAAATAGGGAGAGAAAAACTTTAAGTACGTATTATCCTGCATACCTGCACCAAACCTAAATGTATACACGGTAATGCTGTATACGAGTGCGAGTGCTTAACCTCACCATGAAAGGCTTACTTGTGCAAGTACTATAGAAAATGCTCATATTTACTGAATAGAGTAACTTGAAAATCCACACTATGCTCTTTCTTATAAAATTAGATGTTTTGTATACACATGTTTATTTTACATGTGTTTGTGAAACCAAACTTTAAACATAAATTATAGTGATTTCTTCTGTTGAATAACTCATAAAAAACTCGGTAATATATATCCCGTCCTACCACAGTCATCTTTTTTAATATGTATTGTAATTTTATAATCAATTATACCAATAAAATGTTCCTAATCATAGTGTGTGAGAATATTCTACCAGCTAAAGAAACGTATTAATTGTTTTTATCATAAGTTTACAATATCTTACCATACATTATGTAAGTGTATCCGACATAGAACAATTTTTAAACTGGCCTAGGTAGATAGTTAGAGTTATTTAGTAAGAAGGTTATTTTTGACGATGGAAGGATTGTGAAGGAAACAAGATTATTCCGAACATTTGCCATCGTTCAGTAAAACAAGAAACAGTAACACTACGTTTCGAGATCTGCAATCTGATCTCTTCTAGGTAAAGAACTAACCTAATACATAATTACAAAGTAGGTTAAAATAAACAAATCTTACCAAAGTGTTGTGGCAGGCCTAGGTCAGGAATCACAACCACCATGTTGTTTGTCAACTTCACTAACTCTATAAACATGCACCTAATAAAAAAACTATACACAACACTAATCATTAAAACTGAACTACATAATACATGTCACAATACGTCTTCATTCGTCTACTAACCACCTACGACTGACCAGAGGGCAGAGAGAGAGAGAGATAGAGAGAGAGATTCTTTATTTACAATCTTAAAGATTGAAATAGTGTCAAAAATTAATACATTAAGTAAAACAGTCTTATTTGGGACAAAGTCTTTGTACTTGCTTCACTAGAAAAGTTACAGTCTTGCTTCAGCCACTCCGCCAATTAATGAATTCATTAATACTATAAAAAGGACGATCAAGCAGCCACTCATTCAGTTTATCCTTCAGCAATCTTGGTCTTGAGATCTTGACTTCCACTGGCAGTAGGTTGAAGAACTTCGCTCAATTGTACGACGGCTTCATCTCATACCGCTTGCTATGATGAATAGGGAGGTTAAAGTCTCCAGAATGCCGGGTGTTGTAATGGTGAGCATCGTCATTTTTTAGAAGACCTTTCATGCAGCCTAGCGAGATCACCTCCAACAGGTAAATGTTCACCACAGCAAGTATGCGCTACCTTCTGAAAGGCTCTCGACAGCTCTCCTTCCAGTTCAGGCCAACCATTACTCTTAGTGATCTCTTTTGCAGGACTAGAACACGTTGGATGTTATGAAGAGAGAGGTGCTTCCCCAAAGCTAGATCCCATACCTGAGGTGACTTTCGAAGAGGGAGTGGTAAGAGATTTTAAGGGCTTCTACTGTACTAATAGATTTAATGCGTCTCAGAGCGAATATAGCACTGCTTAGTCTTCTGCACAGCTCGTCCACGTGATCAACCCATGACAGTCTATTGTCTATAATTAAGCCAAGATGTTTTGTAGCTTCAACGACCTGAAGACCTGGACACCCCCTGATCTCGTCTCTCTTGTTGCCCATATTCATTTGCTTGGTTTTTTCTTCATTGAAGACGAGGTCATTCATGGAGCAATATTCAATGGCCAAGTTAAGTGCCACGTAGGATTTCACTTCTATATCTTCTATCGTTTTCCTTGAGGCAACGAGCACCGTATCATCGGCGTACATGATTTATTTGCTAAACGAAACAGTGTATGATGGAAGGTCATATGTAAAAAGAGTGAATATTACTGGCCCCAAAACAGACCCCTGGAGTACGCCCCTTGTAACAGGTAGCAGTTGTGACCTGCATGTAGTAATTCTCCCGTTCACTTTCTTCTTCAGTTCAACAAGTTGGCTTCGGCCTGTCAGATAGCTCTGGAACCATTCTAAGGTGACACTCTGAAAGCCAAGTTCTTCAAGCTTTGTCAAGACAAGACTGTGGCTAAGGCAATCGAAAGCCTTACTTAGATCAAGGTATATACTGGTAATGTTCTCCCCATCTTCGAGCTTATCCACAACCTGTTCAACCATCTCGACTAGAGCTGTGACAGTGGACTTATACTTTTGGAAGCCATGTTGGCTATTTAGACTGATCCTGTTGCTTTCCAGGTGATTTGCGATTCTAATCAGGACAATCTTCTCGATGAGTTTAGAAAAGGTAAACACTAAGGAGATAGGTCTATAATTCCCCAACATTCATGTCTACTACCTTTAGTGGGGATCCGCCTCCTTCAATATATATTTTTATTTTTTTTTTTTAAATATTATACCATATGTATTTTTTTAAACTTCATACACATTAAAAAAAAGACTTTTGACTGTTATAATTTTTTTCCTATGTTTAGAACATAGAATTTTTTGATTTTGTAAATTTTGAGGTAATTTTTTTCGTTTTTTAAAATGTTGAATAACTTTTCTGGATCTTAACCTATTTAAACAAACCTTATTTTATTTTATTCTATATTAGATTATGCAACTTTTAGATTATAGGAAACATAATAGGTTAATTATATACAAATTTACAAACGTTTAAAAAAATCAAATATAAATATTTCCAACAAAATATTTGATTGAGAATAAAAATTTTATTTTAGGTTTTAGAAGGTTTTCCATAATCCAAAAGTTAGCTCATGGTGTCAAGATGACATGGTAAAAATTACAAGGCTCTATCTTTTATGGTTCCATAATTATTTAATGTTTAGTATAGTAAAACAGGTAAAAAATGAATTTGCGCTAAACTGCGTTCAAAGATTAAATGATAAAATACATCTATTTACTTTCTAAAATTCTCCTCCTCCATAGGTTTTTCCTTCCATTGCTATTTTTGTCTCCTCCTCTTGGATTTTTCTTGATTTTAGCAGCTTCCTGTATTTTTTGTATTTTTCTGTAGACCTTGCTTTACGAAGTCGAAGGCGGTCTGAATCTCTTTTCTTGGCGTGAAGCACCTGGAGAAAGTCCGACTTGGTCTAGAAGCTGGGTCATAGTTAGAAGATATCCCTCATTTTAAATACATATACCCTCTCCTACTGCAGCCATAACTCTCCTCTTTGCTGTAAATGATACTTTAGGGCATTTACTCCATATAAGTCCGTGTAAGGATTCATTGGCGTTTTGAGTTTTCCCCAAAGAGCATCGTTGTAAAAGATCTTTCTCTGAGAGCCTTACATACAGTGGAGTTATATGCTTTACTACATACTCATTTAGTGGTGTCTTTATAGCTGTTAGATGTTCTCTAGGAGCACTCCCATTTGCCAAGTCTCTCTGATAAAAGCACCAGCTTTCTTTCCCAGGTGGACACTTACTGTGCCGAGGAGATTGGTCAGTTGATCTACAGTGATCAATTGTGGCTAAGATAGCTGTTTTCATTGCATCTACATCTTCAAGGTTGTTAATAATTGCATTCCTGTAGTATTTTGTTAGTTTGTCAATGGTGTTGCCTTTCAGACTACCATGGGATTTACCACCTAACGTAATTTTCTTACTAGCACAGGTTTTTACAAGGTTCCGTAATCCTGTCCCTAAACGTTTTGCCACATGATTCACACACTCTTGTTTCTCTATAACTATACTATCTGCATAAATTTTAAGAGATTGTAAGTGATTATAGGTTTTTGAGTCTCCTTCAGAGATTACACTAGTGTAACGGAACCCGATATCTTATGAGCGTTTCCACATTCGTGCAGCAGCTTCGGTCTCCATTTCTGGAGAAGAGCCACTATAGTTTGCTTGGCAAAGTGGCTTGTGGGTAATGTACTAGTCTTCAAATTCATCAGATTCCTCGGTTATTTCAGTTTTTTTTCTTTCACAGACACGGCAGTATTTCGACAGAACCTCAAAATCTATAACTAGACCAGTTGTAACTTAAATAATACAACCAATCCCATATTTTTGAGGTAAAACCTCTTTTTTGCCAAGACCCGTCATAACTCACAGATATATTTATTAGTCCCACTTCATCTAATGTGCTATCTATTTCTAAATAGGCCTTTCTTACCTCTATTCTGGCCTTTTTTAGTGACTCTTGGGTGTACAGGATGGTTTGGTTAGTCACTTTTGCCACTTGTTTATCATACGTTGAGTGGCTCATGCATGGCATATTCAATCCCATACAAAAGGTTTCCATTGCCATGTGCCCTTTACCTAATGAACTAAATGTTTTAACCATCCTCCTGTTTATGTCAGAAAAGTTTCTTTTAGTGCTTTGATCAGTAACGCTTTTTGATGTTTCGAAACAAGTATATTGATCACATGACTTACATTGTATCTTTATTTGAATCACAAATGAATTTTTATATACATAAGTAACAGCTGTGTTCATATCAAGGCAAAAATTACATGGTAGTTCAGCTAAAAATCCTTTGAGCAGATGTAAATCCATGAGGCAGTAAACAGAAGCGTCATCGTGTACATTGACATTAGGCCTATAGCTCGAAACCAGTTCATATCCTCGAGGCCTTTCCTTTTTTTGTAGGCTTTCATCCTCCTCGTAACTGCTATTTGTTGACTGAGCAATAGGGCTATGTTGTTCATTACAAGGACCAAGATTAGTATGATTAGGCCTAAAATTTTCTTCAAATTGCAAAGCATTTGGGATGTTATTCGCCATGGGTTCATTACTAGACCTACTTTCTACAGATGTATTGGTATCTTTCCATCTCTTGGACATAGCAGTCTTCATTACCATGGATCTATTTACTTTATGTTTTTTTAACTCTACCCATATTGTATATGTATAATATAAAAACTCTTGTAAACAACTTATTAGAGCACACTCTTCACTTCAATTGAAATCACTACACACAGCACTAAGTAAATGCCTTTATAAAAGTAAAACCCTTTATATAAAATAGGTAAGGTTAGGATTAGGTTTACAGGTTACTGCACACTTAGAACACAATTTTTACAATGCAAACATAACCTCTAACATAAAAAGCTCTTGTTGTTTTTCATCTTCAACAGCTGGTGCAGTGTTACCAACTTATAGAAATTATGAAACTAAAACATGTACAATTATATTATGACTATAAAGTGAACTGTTTATTTGTTGTTTTATAACACTAATAAACAAACAATATTAATTCTTTAGTTGAAAACATCATTTATAAAGCATATCTCAATGCTTATCAAACATAAGAGAGCAAATATATAGCAAAACAGAAAAATGCCAGAATTTCTCGACTTGTTCTATTTTACAAAAACTCACGAAATTTTAAGAAATAATTTTCAAAATGACTTGAAATTTCACAAACACACTTCTAAGAATATGTATTTTGAAATAATATCAAAAACAAAAAATTGTCAAAAGTTACCAAAATTGGTTTTTGAAGGAGGCGGATCCCCTTAAGACGTTCTATTTTATTGCCTATGCAGTCAACGTTTTGATGAAAGATGGTTAAGTTCTTGGGGTTTTTCTGATTATTCGTGATTTTTGTCCTCTTGTTCTCACTTTCCATTTTTCTCGAGTTTTGTAAGTTTCTTCTAAAAAAGACGTTTGGGCTTCTGTGTTATTAACTGAAACTAGAAGTTCTATTGGTGATTTGTCCAAATAGGTTGTGACGTTTATCCTGCTTGATTCTCCAGCTACACGAGGGGAACATGATGAATCATTATTTTCTTGTAGTCCTTTCTGGTTGTCTTTGTTTTTCAGAAACTCTTGAATATTACTGTATTATTGAAGAAATCTTCATAGGTTTCATCGTTCTGCAGACGTTTAGCAGTGGAGTGAAGGGTGGAAATCTTTGTACCATCTTGTTTGCCGATGTTAGGGAGTCTAAAGAGGGCCGAGAAGCGCAATTCACATATTCTATCTTCTCTGCAGAGCTAGTCTCTAAAATTGTGACCCTTTTTTCTAGCATTTTATAGTTGTTAAACAGATTGTTTATGTTCTTATTTATCTAAGAAAGTTCATTTTTAACATTTTGTGAACAGGAGTTTACTTGTTCCTGCGACGTGTAATTTTCGTTAGGCATATTATTCCTTATAGTGTCAGTATTCTGTTTGCAAACAAGACGTTTAAAATGTTGAATTTCATCTTCTTATTTTTTAATTATTTTTAACTGTTCAAAATCATGTTCTTCATAGTATGCGGTCTTCTTTAACATTTCCTCTCGAATACCGTCTGTTTGCTTGTTGCTTTCTTCAATAATGTCAATAACTTCTTGCACTCTGGCGTGTAAGTAATTATTTTGCGATTTGAGGGCTTCTATTTCCATGTCCTTAGTTGCAATACTACTGTATTTTGATAACACAAAATATCTGATTTCAAACTGCGATTTTCTTCAAGTAAGGCCTTACCAATCTCGCCAGCCATTCTTAGAGTATAGGCGTTGTCCGTTTCATTTCCCACTAGTATATCTGCTTGACTTAGCTCTAGCTTTAAATCCTCCAGAGTTCTGTCTGGGAAGTTGGGGGGAGAATAACAAACTATTTTTGGGATTTGTAATTCTGTATTTACATTTCCAATATCACAATGAGGGCAATGCCATATTTCATACCTCTTTTCGCCATCTGTAATCTTCTCGTAGTGGTCAGGCATCATGCCAAGGCAAATCCTGTGATACCAAGTGATATATCAACCCTCACATAGTACAGCTTGTTCATTATCGTCTACAAGTTTGTCACATAGTGGGCAGATCGTTATTTCACTTTTTTCCATTGTGTGCTTTTAGTTGCAATCAATTATTGTCTGGTATTAGTTCATATAGTACGAACAAATCTGTGTAGACAAAATACAGAAGGCTGTGGATTTTTTTTCGCCGAGGGTTTTTCCCGCCAAAGTTCAGCAGACAAATAGTGACAGTGAGGAACAGTGGAATGAACCGTAATGATAGAAAACCGTAATGACAGGTCGTGTTTGAGGGCTAGGGCTGTTAATACTGTGAGCTCTTGTTACGAGTGGTTAATGGAGAACCAACATTTATGGACATATACTCACTATGATATGTAGTCCTCGTAGAAAACTAACAAGGCGAGTGTAAAAGTAAATAACCAAGAGGGAACATCTAATTGAGATGATATCCTCAAACCAACAGTACATTCTAAGCAGCCATTAAAAAAAAAAAAAAAAAAAAAAAAAAAAAAAAAATCTAGCCAAAGGCACTAGCCAATGATGATTGTCAAGGCAGAAAAAAACAAGATGGCGGAAATAAAAAAGGGGGACAGGCCCTTTCGTTATTATTGGTTCATGTGAGATGAACTTCTTAAAACCATATTGTGACTCCGCATTGGTTTATTACAAATATCTGATCCGTTTGATACTTTTGGGTTGCTCTTTAGTTCATATTTTATAATTGGCAACCAAAGCAGCCTAATCTCGACTGATTGGTTGGTCTGCCAATTTAATATATGGTGACTGAATTAATTTCCTTTTGAAGAGATGTTGTTCCCGATGTATTATGGTGGCTTCATCCCATTTCATATGATGGTCTTCGGACCAACAATGGGGTATGCAATTTTTGACTTTTCTGTGAGACCCTTTCTCGTGATTTCTTTGTGCTCTTTTTGTCTCGCCTATGTATTCCCTATTGTAACTACATTTTATACTGGAAACACAGTTTTTGGAATCCTGTGTGCCATTTTTTGGTTTTGTTTTTACGAGACTTTGCCTAAGAGCGTTGTCTGTTTTAAACGCGGTTCTAGTGTTGTACTTTATACCTACTCTTCAAATTTTTTCCGATAGTCCCGGCACATAAGGGATTGAAATAAACGCAAATTTATCACAATTCTGTTTTTCTGACTTAGGAATGATTCTTCTGGTTCGTTTGCACTTATTTATTACTAATTGAGGGTATACATTCCTTCTGAGATCCGATTCAACCTTCTTAAATTCCTCTTTTAATCCATCTTTATCTGAGCACAAGCTCTTTGCTCTATCAAACAACGAGTAGGCCGCTCATTCTTTGACAGATTTTTGTCGGTTCGATTGATAATTTAAATATTTTTCTGTGTGTGTTATCTTTGGAAAAACAGTTTTCTTCAGGTCATATCAATCTCTTAATACACACACATCCAAAAAGGGAAGCTTGTTTTCGACTACCACTTCCATTGTGAGGCAGATGTAAGGAGAGATACTATCAATGTGATTCAAAAAATTATTTAATTCAATGTGTCCATGAGAAGAAATAACAAAGGTATCATCCCCATACCTCCACAAAATGTTCGGTTTGACCTGAGCTGAGCCCATAGCTTTTCGCTCAAATTCCTCCCTAAAGATAATTTGCCATCCCCTCATCTTGAGAGTAGGTAAATATTACCCTCAAACTCAAAATAATTGCATTGATTGCATAGTTCTAACAGTTCGATAATTACGGGTACGGGAAGTTTAGTTCTATCCTTTAATGTTTGGTCTTCTTTGAGATGTGATTTAATAATTCCGAGAGTTTCTGTTGATATCTTATTATTTTTCAAGAATGATTAACGGTTACGGAGACGGTGCGTAGTAATTGATTGAGCTTTTCAGAGCAATACTTAGAGGAATTAGTCATAATAACCATTAATAACCATTTTGTTGTTACTGCGGTAAAACTGAAGTTGAAGAGGAAATGCCATTGGTAATGATCACTCATTCCAAAAAGGAAGTCCTGCGCTATTCAACCCCAAATTTCAGCTCCTCCCTCCTTCCCCCCCCCACAATAATAATGAATATTTCCATGTAATTTTATTTTATTTCACGTAAATACTGAGTTTGGAACAGTTTAAGAGAGGCACAATTAATTGTCCTGATGTGTTTAATTTTACCGTTTCGCTAAATTCTAATTTACCAATTTAAGAGCACGTTTATTGTAAAGTTATTCATGCTATCTTAACCATGTCATGCAATGTTTGAAAATTTAATAAAACCTCTTAAATCCATAAAAATTACTTTATTAGGTCATGAGTTTTTTATGTAAATTGAAATATTTCTGTTTAACGAATATTTAAAGTTAAACAATTTTAAATGGCAATATTTTGTACGCAGTTTAAGGTGGATATTCATTTCAAATGTCGTCACAAGCAGTTAATTCGTATGGCAATCAGGCAGGAAAGCGGATAAAAAAACATTAAGCGAGAGTTGACGTGTTATTGCCATCGTCCACTTCCTCTTTTGGCAATTCATTGAGATAACTTTTTTCTAAATGTAGGTTAATTTCACTGTATTTTTCTATATACTTTAATAATTTGTTTAATGGTTAGGCAATATACATCAAAGGATTATATTTTAACGTAACTGTTTCTATAAATTATATAATATGAGATGGAAGAAACTAAATGTAGTTTATGATTTAGTCATGCATAGACTGGCTGACTATTGAATTGTTTCATCACACGTCAGGCCAACTATATTTATACAAAAAAAACCAAGAGTAGAATAGAAAGACTATCCTGATTGGTAATATGACCACGAAGAAAAGACACCACTTTTATGTGTCTTTCTTTAAATTTTCCCTTCGGTAATTAATAAATATTAAACGTACATTTAAAGAGCTGTCTGTTATAATATACGTCGATAGTTATAAGGCAAATTTCGTTGATATTCTAAACAAAGACTTTCATATTCTAAATAAGATTAAGCTCTTTGGCAGCCTTGTTTCATTGAGAAAAGTCTTAGATAGGAGTAAATACTATTTTAGTTCTGTACGAAGTATGTTAATTCTAACCAAATTTTTTCAATTTCATTTAAGATCTTAAATTGCAAATTTGTATTTAGTATTTTTAGTTCATTAATGTGTTGATTATACCCAGAACAATCTTTATGGGGATACGGGGATTAAATATTGTATAGAAATTAATCTATAAGACTCATATAAAGTCTTCATACTTGAGTTTTCTCATTTTCAACAGATTGTAAATTTGTGTATCGAAAACTGCTCAGGCATGTAGATCTTAGTCGATGTTTTAAATACTACATGGCCTAGCTTTTACCTGAAATGAGGTAAATGGTCATAGATGGCTGTCTCAGACGTTTCCTCTTTTGATGATGTCTAGTTTTATGCCTAACACGTTTATTATTTAGCGCGTTTCCTGTTGTTTTCAGTGACTCTAGTATGGTTGCTAGTCTCTTTTGGTAATTCCGTGTATACTAATAAACACCCTACGACACACTTCAATATCAGAGCAGTCACCCTCTTTATTTAATTTAAACCCGGTATTTCAGATAACAATCACATAAATCTACTTATTTATTTATTACTTCCAACGGTACAACGCCATTTAACATAATTACAAGATTACAGACTTCTAAGATGACTATATTAAATTAAAGCTAGAAAAATAGAATATCACATTGTACACAAAACAACAACACAGCAATCAGTATAACGGATAATCATAAGGCAAAGCAGCAAGAACAATAGTTTGACACCAAAAGTCATTTAACATTCATAGCAAGAATGTAACAAATCAATAACAAATATCAATATTTAACAGAACTATAATATCTAGGGAAATAATATTCAATTATACATTACGAGGTAAAACAAACTATAAATTGAAGAAAAACAACATAACCATAATAACAAGCACATGCACTGATGAACTCATGACAACACCTTGGAGCACCTCCACTTAAAGGACAACCAAGAACCTTGGAAGAAATCCAACCCATCGCAAACCAATCCCCCAGTATGCTGCATCCTCGCCAAACCACAGTTGCTAGCATAACTAGTTGGCCGGTATACTCTTCCAAACACTGCCTTTGATCTAGTTCCTCTAGGAATGTAGAAGTTTACTTGACGAAGGAGGTCAGGACAATCCAACTTGCCATTAACCAACTTGTAAAGAAGCTGAAGATCTTGCAATTGACGGCTAGTGTGAAGAGAATGCAGGTTGAATCTCAGCTCCAATTCTTCAATTGGAGTCGTCAGGTAGCCATAGCCCATTCGAACGCCCAACACCCTCAAAAAACGAAACTGAACTCGGTACAAGTAGTCAATATGGGTAATAAGATGAGGGGACCAGATCACTGAACCATACTCAAGGACCGGGCGAACTAGAGTCTTGTAGAGGATCAGGAGTGACTGGGGTGACCTGAAGCTCCTAGTCGATCTCATGATGAATCCCAAGAGGGAGTAAGCTCTTGATACAACACCATCAATATGCTCCAAAGGGTCAAGTGTAGAGGTGAAAACAACTCCAAGGTCCTTAACACTGTTCACTCTTCACAGCAACAATCCATTGATGCGGTAGTCAAAGATATATACAAATCGACTACGAGAAAAAAGACACCACTTCGCACTTGGAGACATTCAGCTCCATAGCATTGGCAGCACACCACGTTTCGATCCTGGTGAGGGACCGCTGGAGAACTTGCTGATCGAACGTAGAGTGAACCCTGGTGTAAATCTTTAGATCGTCAGCAAACAGCAGACAATTGACTGGAAGTTCACAAGTAATATCATTTATGAAGATTTTGAACAGTAATGGACCCAGGTGTGAACCCTGGGGAACCCCAGAGGAAGCACAGAAGGGTGCTGACAGAGCACCCCCACATTTAACCATGAGTTTGCGGTCCCCAAGGTAACTAGCCAACCACCTCAACAACGGCCCACCAACCCCATAACCAGCGAGCTTCGCAATCAACAGTCAGTGGTGTACCCTGTCAAATGCCTTAGAGCAATCCAAGTAGATACAATCCACCTGACATGAGTCAAAAAAGGCAGCCATAACATACTCCTGAAAGACCAGCAAATTAGTGATTGTAGATCGATTGCGAAGAAAACCATGCTGACTATCGGCTATAAACTTTCTTAGATAGAAGTAAAGATGGTCCAGGACCAGTGCCTCAAAGACTTTCGCCAGAGCAGACTGAATAACAATAGGTCTAAAGTTAGTTATGTTGCAACGGTCTCCTGACTTGAAGATTGGGACCACGAATCTCCGCCTCAGCACTGAGGGAAAAATTCCAGATGCCAGTAGCAGATTAAACAATACCGCCAATCGTGAGGCAAGAACAGAAGCACAAAATCTCAGTACACAAGGGGGAATGCCATCAGGGCCAGCACTCTTAAACGGATCAAGATCCTCGAGCTTAGCTTGGACATCGGTAGCGGATAGCACTATTGAAGAGATTGAATCATTCCATCCAAAGTCGAAGTGAGGCACAGCGATGTCAGTGTCGCAAAACACAGAAGAAAAATGCCGAGCAAAAAGATTGCACTTCTCAGTTGAATCATCAGCTGCACTGCCATTCAGATGCATTGCAGGTAGCGCACTGGAACTCTTGAGGTCCTGCACATGCGACCAGAAGGATTTAATATTGTGGGGTATACCTTCCTCAAACTTGCCAATGTAAACTCGGTAGCAGTCAGAAATTTTTATTTTGCATTCCCTTCGCAATTTTCGGAAGCACTCAAGATAAAAGGGATCGCCGGTAATTTTGAACTTCCTGTGGGCTGTTTTTTTATTTATAACCAAATTCTTGAGCTCATTTCTGAACCATTTAGGAAACTTTGAGCTAACAATCCTCTTTATAGGGGTGTTGCGAGATACAGCAGATGACAACTGGTCACAAAAGGCAGTAACATCTGTTCCGCATCACATAAGGCACAGTCGATGGGCAAGTCAACACCCTGCAATAACCTAAATATCTCAACTAAGTTGCAGTTTCGAAAGTCAGGAATATATTTGACGTCTTTGAGATGGGCAGATTGTTTGACACTGATTACAACATCAAGGGTTGGATGATGTCTATCCTCTGGCAATAGTAAGTCCGAGGCAGGAGTTACCACAGTTACAGGATTGGATGAGAAAACAAGGTCAAGGACAACCCCTCGAAAGTTCAGCACACTGTTGTACTGTTTGAGATCGTAGGAGCTTGCAAGGTCCATAACAAAACGCGAAGAGTCACCAACACCCCTCCGTCCCCCATGCCAGTCCGTATGTGTAATGTATGCGGGTCGACACTGTACTCTCTATGGGTCGGGAAGAATAATTAAACTACACATTTAGAGTAACATTGCTCTAGGACCGCTCGTAAGGAACGACGGGACGCGGAGGTTACATGACGGTGTCTGGTGGTGGACTCCGGGTGGACTGCTGGCTGGCCAGCTTGGACCGTTGGTTGTAGGGTAGTGGCGTGATGTGACGTCACAGGAGAGCAGCCTATGAGCATTCTTTATTCTTTTAGACCACATCGTATGTTACATCGCCTGACAATACATACTGCCAACATCACTGGTGCAGACATTAAATATCACTATGGATACCTACCAACTTAGTACTTCTCACACTAAATACACTACAATCCTCCCCCTTAAAATACATAAGTCCCCTACAATTTTAGAATTTATCAATTACAATTTGTTTTACAATTCTCCAATTTTAAATCAATTACAATGAATAAGAAAATTGACATTATACTCTTTTATTTTTGTAAGTATAGATTATAGAGAACAAAATACAAACTCAATATAATCATTTAACACAAATCACAATTGGGTTGTATTTACAAGTCCATTTTTGACTAAAGCGTTTACGATCCCTTAGTGGGTATGTCTAACAGGTGTCATTTGTTTGGGTGAAACGCTGGAACTGTTATTGTTTACATTTGTACGTGGGCTGGGGCTTTGCCCCTGAGCGTTTCTGTTATTGTTATGGTTTTTGCGGAGAGGGGGGCAAGGTCGTTGCTAAAAGTACTGGCGAC
Organism: Homalodisca vitripennis; assembly: GCF_021130785.1. NCBI lineage: Eukaryota > Metazoa > Arthropoda > Insecta > Hemiptera > Cicadellidae > Homalodisca > Homalodisca vitripennis. The sequence goes on along the minus strand of NW_025777746.1, from coordinate 47,560 downwards.
CTTGCGCTCGCTCTGTCCCGCGACTGTATATCGATCGTTTCCTGCGTGTGCTCTGTTGCCACGCTTGCGTCTGGGAGTCTAGGCATTGTTGTCAACTCAGACATTTCCGGACTACACTGTAAACCTACCAACTGGTCGATATGTCGTTTCCACCTCATGCCCGTATTCAGTTCAACTAAATACGTGACTGGTCCTAATCGTGAAACTACCACACCTGGTATCCACTTATTTCTACTCTGTAATCTCTGGCTATGATTGGTTGTCCAATAGCTAACTGTCTAGTTTTACTACCCCTATAGTACAATCGTTGTTTTTCTTGATTATCTGACATTATTGCTTTAACATTTGGGCGAATTAAATCTAACCTAGACTTTAGCGATCTGCCCAACATTAATTGAGCTGGCGATAGATTGGTAGTAGAATGCACTGTATTTCTATAAGTGAACAGGAAGTTACTCAAAGCTAATTCTAAATCCTTGGAATATGAAGAGCTGTTTTCAATTTATTTTTAATAGTTCTGACTGACCGTTCTGCCAAACCATTGGTTTCTGGGTGGTATGGTGGTGAAAACGTGTGTTTGATATACCATTTGACATCAAAAATTCTTTAAACTCTTGACTGGTAAAAAGGTGGTCCGTTGTCGGACACTATGTGGTCTACAATACCATACCTACTAAATAATTCCCTTAATTTCACAATCGTGTGAATAGCTGCCGTTGAAGCAACGGGCAACACCTCTGGCCACTTAGAGTACGCATCTTTTACCACCAAAAATAACTTGGACTGAAAAGGTCCAAAAAAAATCAATATGAATTCGAGACCAAACTCGTTCCGGAACATTCCAATGATGCAGGAAAGCCTTGGGCGGTTTTGCTCGTTCCTCCAAACAGGCTGCACAGCTGTTAGCTAGTTGTTCTATGTCCCGGTCGATATTAGGCCACCATACATATGCACGGCTAATGCCTTCATGCGAACAATACCTATGTGTGAAGTATGCAATTCGTTCAGAAATGTATTATTCTGAACCTTTTAGGTATTACCACACCCTGTACCCCCACATTAGGATTCCTTGCTCCAAGGTTAATTCCGACTGTCTAATTTCAAATGGCTTTAGATCTGGTTCAGTTACAATAGGCCAACCTAATTCTACATAGGATATTACCTTTTTGATTTCACTATCTACCATTGATTCTCTTTTTATGTCTACATAGCTTAATGGTATGTCATTTTCAGCTAAACACTGCAAATAGGTACCTATGACATTAATATTAAGGTCATCATCATCCGAGATTTCATCTTTAATCTCACTATTTACAGGTAATCTAGATAAACCATCGGCATTGCCATGGTTTTTGGGACTTAACATACACATCTTCATATTGGAAACCACTTAAAAACAAAGCGTATCGTTGTAACCTACTGGCTGCGAAAGCAGGTAACCCATTACTTTGGTCCAAAAAATAGCCACTAAAGCTTATGATCAGTCTTTAACAAAAACTGTGTACCATATAAATATTGACTAAATTTCTTAACACCAAATACAATGCTTAATGCTTCCTTATCTATTTGTGAATAGTTTTTCTCAGCGCTATTTAACACTCTACTTGCGAATGATATAGGTCTTTCTGTACCGTCGTATTGAATCTGACTCAAAACTGATGCAATGCCATATGGACTAGCATCACTGGCTACCACTAGTGGTAATGCAGGATCATAATGCGCTAAAACTTCAGCAGAGATTAACTTTTGCTTAATCTCTTGTAGTGCCTTCTTACATGCTAAATTAAATACAAAATCGGTATCCTTTCTTAACAACTGATACATTGGGGTTAAAATAGTGGATATCCTAGGAATGAAACGTGAATAGTAATTAACAAGACCAAGGAAGGCTTTAAGCTGTGTCACATTTTGAGGTTCAGTGCCTTGACAATTGCTTCAACCTTACTAGGTGCGGTATGCAACCCTTGTTTACTGATAACAAAACCTAAATATTCTAAACTGTCACAGAAAAAATTTACATTTGTTCTTGCTCACTGTGGAAACCCCTTGTCTTCAAGTCTTTGACACCACTAGTCTAAGATCTAATGCATGTGTTCCTCATTGTTTTTACCTGTTACTAGAATGTCATCTAAAAATACCAGTTACCCCCCGGGATACCTTGTAATGTTCGTTCTATTATTCTCTGGAAATATTCCCGGTGCTGGAACTGATACCAAAACATAGGCGATTGTAAGCATACAATCCTTTGTGTGTGCTAATTGTACAATACGTTTGACTATCTACATCTAGTTTAAGCTGCTGATAAGCTGAAGATAAATCTATTTTAGAGAATTTTTCTCCGTTTTGTAGGCTGGCAAAATATTTCTTCAATTTTTCGGTAACGGGTGTCGGTCTACCTCCAAGAAAGGATTTACAGTTATTTTATAATCCCCACAAATTCTTATTTTCCCATTAGCCTTAATAATTGGTACAATGGGAGTCCCCCATTCACTGGTATCTACTGGTGAAATAACGTTCTCTTGTTCTAGTCTAGTCAGCTCGGCTTCTACTTTTTTCTTTAAGTGTAAAAGGTAACGTCCTAGGTTTTAAAGTATTTTGGTACTACATTTTCTTTTAACTTTAATTTAACTGGTGCACCCTTGAAACATCCCAACTTAATCCGTAAATACATTTGGAAACTCATTGTACAGTAATTCTACTTGTTTGTTGTTGTTGACAACAGACGGATTGACAGATGTTTGTTTGTTTACCTCTACAGGTGTGTTGTGGCTTCCACTGACAGGCGTGCATGCGTCTGCCGCGCTGCCGCCTGCAGTTGGCACAACCCCCACCATGCTCGTGCGATCGGCTGACTGTACATTGTTTACATTACTAGGCCACTCTAACTGTTAAATCTAATGCTTGCATCCAATCACGCCCTAACAAGGGATTAGCCCCATTAGCTACGATGTATAAAGCTAATTGTTTCTCTTTACCTTTATGTTGTACATTGACCATAACCTTACCTAAAGGCCTGATCTTTTCATGTGTATATGAAACTTAATACTAAGCTAGTTGGATACATGTTTATATTTCCTAACTTAGTCTTACAATCTTTTTCTGACATAACTGAAACACAAGCTCCACTATCGACTTCAAATACAATTTCCTTACTTTCCACTAATAACTGTACCGTTATTGGCTCAATTTTATTAATCTTAGTTTCTATTTCTTTAACCGTAAATAGATTGGAAATGTCATACACATTCGTCATTGTCTTTAATGTTTTCCAGTGATATCTGAACCGGACTCTGCTGATTCTTTACTTTCCTCTACATAGTGCTGCCTACCTTTATAAACATATTGCTTTTTATTGCTGTAAAACTGTTTCCCTTTAGCTGAAAGCTCCTTAGACCTATTTGTAAAAACATTTGGTTTGTTCTCATTAGGTTTTGTTAACATAATTTTTTCGATCTACAAACTCTTTCAAGGTGTCCCTTCTTTTTACAATGATTACACGTGTACTCACGAAACCGACATTGCGATGCTGTGTGTGATCCTCGCTTGCCGCAACAATAGCAGGTGATGTCTCCCAGCGCCTTCCCGCCGTCCGATGACCGTCTCGCTGCGATGCTCGCCGCCTGTGTCCTTTTCGGTATCGACCCGCTGCTCTGCATCCGGTGAATACGTCCTCCTGCAGTTGTCATCTGGGCCGCCCCCTTCTCAGCAAATTCCATTGCAGTAGCTAGTTGCACGGCTTTTTCATAAGTGAGGTTCTCCTCCCCGAGAAGTCTTTTCTGTATCTGTTGGTCTCTCGCAGACCCGCGACTAATCTGTCCCTTAAGTAGTCTGGCAATTTATCACCAAATTCACAATACTTAGATAACTGTTTTAAATGCACAATATAATCGCTAACCGTTTCATGATCCAATTGATTCCGCCTACTAAATTTAAATCTTTCCGTGATAAAAGAAGGCTTGGGATGCAGATGATTCGCTATAGTGTCCACAATTTCCTTGTACGACTTGTCAGACGGTTTGTCTGGTGTAATTAAGTCTTTCAGTAACGTATAGGTCCTTACACCCATAACTGTCAACAAAGTGCTTAGTTTTCTTTGAATTATCGATATCATTACAATCAATAAAAAACTCAAATCTCTCTATATAAGACTGCCACGATTCTTCCGCACTATCAAAAATAACCCATAGACCCGATAGTTGCCATTTTTGTTTTTCTTGTACACTCCGTAATAACTGTTTAAAATGTCCCCGGTAAAAATAATCGTCTAACGTGCATTAATTGCAACGATTAAAATCAGCTTGTGCGCTGCTTACACCAAGAATAGTTTATATCGATCGGCGTACCTTACTACTCCCGACCGTTTGGAATGTCCGGAATGTCCTTGCACATTCGCGGTTATTTGCACGTGTTCATTACGCTTGTTGCCCTTCCGCACTAAATCACTGTAAATTCCCTGTTGCAGTTGTTTTTCCTCGTCGCCACTGTAATGTATGCGGGTCGACACTGTACTCTCTATGGGTCGGGAAGAATAATTAAACTACACATTTAGAGTAACATTGCTCTAGGACCGCTCGTAAGGAACGGACGGGACGCGGAGGTTACATGACGGTGTCTGGTGGTGGACTCCGGGTGGACTGCTGGCTGGCCAGCTTGGACCGTTGGTTGTAGGGTAGTGGCGTGATGTGACGTCACAGGAGAGCAGCCTATGAGCATTCTTTATTCTTTTAGACCACATCGTATGTTACATCGCCTGACAATATCATACTGCCAACATCACTGGTGCAGACAATAAATATCACTATGGATACCTACCAACTTAGTACTTCTCACACTAAATACACTACAGTATGTGGTAGGTTAAAGTCCCCCATAAGCAATATCTGATCCACAGAGTCATTGTGAAAACCAAAAAGCTGATCGGCAGTTTGACAAAAGTCCAAATAGTCTGTGCTGGGCCAGTTACGAGGTATGTAGGCGCAACCAACAACCATGTTAGATGAGGATGTCCTGAGTTTAACAAATACACATTCAGTGGTAGCAGTATACGGGGAAATGTTACGACAAGTAATTGAATTTCGAACGGCAACTAATGTGCCTCCTCCACTAAGTTTTTCACTAGTGATATTAGTCCTATCACATCTAAAGACTGAAAAGTCATCAAAGCCCAGTTCAGAGTCTTGAATGTCGGGGGAGAGGTTTGTTTCAACCAAAGCAATTACGTCACAGGAGATACCAGCCAACGCATGCAAAAATTCATCAAGTTTACTTCTAAGCCCATTGACGTTTTGAAAAATACAAGTAATTTCATGTTGAGTACCGTTGGAAGTTTTTTGTTCTTAACAATGCAGGGAACACAATTTCTTTATTTAGTGGCAAGATCCTTTACTCCAGAAGCAACTCTTTTATCTAGCTCAGATTTGATTGATTTAAAGCTCTCCATCTCACGTTGGGTACGATCACGAGAAACTCTCACATCAGAGAAGCACTGGTCAATCTTGGTGGCTGACTCTCGTGAGAAATTAGCAATAAACCTAGTAGAATTCAACCTATTATCCAGTATAACCTTTAAATGTCTAGGCTTGTTTTGATACTTCTTACCCACACGCAGAGCCTTGGTGGAGGGACAGTTATAGGTCGGAAGGAAATTATTTAGTAGCTTATTTACAACAAGCAGGTCATGCACCTTACGAGTTTCCACATTCTTATCATCAGATTCAGGTAGGTTGAAAATTATTATGTTCTTGGACCGACTGGAACGTTCATTTAACTCAGCCACAATTAAATCAGGGTTGACAGGATGCTTAGAAATATTTTTAAACTTATTTTCCAGGGTCTTCAAACCAGCCTCATTGAGGTTGACTCGCTGCTCTAGATGAGAGAGATTCTTGTTGAGGCTATCCACCTCAGCAATGAGACTATCAAACTTTGCTGGAAGGGATGTAAGGGAATCAACTTTAACTGATAAATCAGAAATTTTGTCCGTAAGAACAGTAAGTTGATTAAGAAGCAAATTGAAGGGATGATTAGAAGACTGAATACAGTCAGTTCTTAAACAATACCATTTAACATTGTTATTTCCACTGATGCGCTGATATTCAGACTTAGACATCTTTATACACTCACGGTGAAATCAGCGCATACAAGCATCATCACAGCCAATACCCTCTTCAGAGTCTAAAACTGACTTAATACATACAGGACAAGAATTAGCCATGATGTTTGTTTATATATATATATGGTGCCCGTGTACACCCACAGAAGATCTGGGACGTATACAGCAAACTACACACACAAACAGAAGCTACTCGATCCACCTCAGTCGAGTGTGCAGCCGCTATAGTATCGAAAATAGTCAGTACGTATAACAGAGTTATCGGGAAGGCTGTGGAGGACAAGAAAACTGTCTTGTTGACGTTGAGAGGAATGTCGGACCGGAACAACAGAAATGACAGTAACACACTCATACAGAGGAATAGGGTTGTTAATTACTGTGAAAACCAATGTAATGAAGTGGAAAATACAGAAACCTAGATTTATACAAACACACAAGACTTAGCTGAGTAAGGCACGACAGGCAAAATATCCAAAAAAACAATTCCAGCACAAGAGAAAACATCAATAGGTACGAGTGATATATTGCTCAAGTAAACTGTCAGCCATCTTGGTTGTTGAAAAAATGCTCACCATCTTTAGCATACCAAACTTGTATGGGTTCAATTCTTATAAGGCTAGAAAGAAATCCACTTTGTGTGTTCCAGTCTCCTAATGAATTAGATTGAGACAAACATTTCGTAGAATTGTAATAAAATATTCTTTGAAAGCATTCTAAATCTTTGTACTTGCAATTTTCAACACTTTCAAAGGTATTAGCACGTATCTTATTAATTTAATCTGTAACCCTACCGCAAATTTTCATTTTTTGAACTGCAATATTTACTTTGTTCATCCGAGGATGATAGTAATGATTGAGTCCATATTGCTGTTTTAAAGAACAATAAAAACTAAACCCACTAAGCACAGTCACCATAACCTGAAAACGACGTGCACTACGTGCTCGCTGACTGCATAATGCAACAATATAAACAAGCAGTTCATTGGGGAAATTGAGGCCCCGTCTTTCCCTGTCCCGCTGTGGGTTATCCTGTTATTCCCCGAGTACACTAACCAGTGAACGTGACTCTATAATAGTATTAGCCCGATTTTCCCACGTATCATTTAGTAAGAAAATAGAACTTCTGTCACAATATCACGTGGAAGCAATAAATCGTTTTCCAAATTTGTAGGGCGAGACTGTTTTCCAGTGTAGTCTTAAAATATAATATCACCAATAAGAAAGAATTTATTTTCTTACTCTAACACAGTAAAACATCTTAATATATCAAACACCGGATTATTGTACATTACTATAAAAATGTCTAGACTAAATGCCAAAAATCAACTATTTATAAAACTATTTAAATTGAAGAATACAGCATATCATAAAACTAAAAGATTATCACATTGAAACTAAAAGATTATCACTATATTTTACAAATTAGATGAGAAAATGTACAGTCTCAAAGGCTAAGCCTGATTTGAGGTTCCGGTATATGAACATTACTTTTAAAGAAATATAAGCGCTCAAAATGGAAGGTATTATACAAAGTTGATAATGAATACACTAATTTAATAGTTCTAGCTAAAGAACAGGTGCTATCCACTATATGAAAATGCAATAGGATTTATCAAATAATACAAATTAACTTCAAAATGTGAAGTGCACATCACAAATTAAGAATTATATGAGATACTCTGATTGAAATAAAGATAGTAAATATCAGCCATAATACTCAGTGGCAACATATTGTTCCAAATCTCCAACATGTAAACGCCAATATTTAAGTGTTCAAAAAAATGTTTATGGGAAATTTTTTGCGCATTTGAGATAATTAAACAGTGTATTGTAAAATCAAGGCGCTTAGAAATAGAATTTTCTTAGTAAAGAAGGTTCTATTAGGTTTAGGAACAACAGTTTGTTCAAATTTTCTCAACGTATTCTTCTAAGGCTTATTTTGCGTGGGAAAGTTATGACTTCTGTTATAAAAGAGTTTAGAACCTTGTAATCAAACAAATTTTTTAATGGTAATAACTTGAAAAGGAGGAATAACGGTCGTGAATGATCTCGTTTTGAAGATTTCGAAATTAGTCTCAAACATGACTTTTGTTGAATATATATATATATATATATATATATATATATATATATATATATATATATATATATTATATTTATATTGGAAGTGTATATTCCACTCCAGAAGACTATTCCGTATACTATTCTTCCTTGAACAGTTGAAAAATAAATAGGATTGAGGTTATGCAATTATGGTGTTTATTGAGCCTATTGCAAACTTAAAAGAACTCTGATTCTTGGTTGATCATATAGATAATGTTTAAATATAAACATTTTTACCTATTCCTTACTAACCAAGAAAGCAAAGAAAAAGTATTAAATTTTAAGTTGAGGTTAAGACTCAAAACAGCCTATATTGGTGTACTGGCTCAAAATGATATTCATACCAATTCTAACATCATTAAAAATAAAAATCATATTAATAAAGTTTGATGGTACTTTATTATCCAATAATAACAAATAACAATTGTCTAAACATTAAAAATATATTATTAACAGTTAAATCATACTTCTGGAATAAATTCAAGCCTATAATCTCGTTGCAAATTACAATGGTGCAGCACTGCATATAGGGGGTTAAATGTCTACTTATACATTTCCTCAGGTGTAAATATTTGTTTATATGGTTTCATGCCCACTTAACATAAAGTATATCACAGTAAATAGAGAGAGAGAGAGAGAGAGAGAGAGAGAGAGACACTGCATATAGGGGGTTAAATGTCTACTTATACATTTCCTCAGGTGTAAATATTTTGTTATATGGTTTCATGCCCACTTAACATAAAGTATATCAAAGTAAAGAGAGAGAGAGAGAGAGAGAGAGAGTTGTAAAAAAAACTAGACAATGAATGTTTTGTTTGCCTTACAATAACTATAACTGTAATTTAAACTCTATGGATTTTATACAATTCCAATTTTTATTAGTTACTAAATTTGATAGAGTAACATTAGAGACCTCTAGTTTGTGCTATTATACTTCTTTTTATATTACCTTTAAAATGACATGTCACTTGCTACGGATTCCTCTTTAAACATTTTTCCCTACCCCTAACAATATTCATTAATGTTCACATGTCAAAAAACTCCTGTCAAATGTTATAAGGATATAGAAATGTCTGACGCTCACCTTTAATTGTTTTTGACGTGTCCACAAAATATTCAAGGTTTGCATTTGCTTATCCCTTGAGGTTATGAATGTATTGGTGTCATTTAAACCGATGCCCTGACTTGTCCTTATAATGTCCTTACATCGCTAATTAGTATATCGTTTGTTTAGGGCGTTCATAATAACTTCTTTCGTGGCATCTCCGTTTTGTGGTAGTAAAAATTGCTAAAGCACAATTTCCTCGATTTCATTAATTTCTTTTTCTTTTTTAATATCCTTCTACCAAGTATTTTTGGTTGGACTAGGAGGCACAGATTAATATATAACTGTCCAGTATATCCAGAAAATGGGGTTTAAGATCCACTTAAGGACATTCACATTACTTTACACAGATTAAATCAAGCTATCAAGGCAAGGCCAAGAACAGCACCTTTGGAATTCAGCATAATTTGTAAAGGAAATATTATTAGTTTATATGTAATCAATATGATAGGATGATATTTGTTGCAAAGGCTGTCATATCATTTATATCACTTTTACATCAATCACATATACTTCAATATATGTTTGTCAAACGAAAACATATAGAGAGACAATATGTTAAATAGTTATATTTTCCTAATGTGTTTATTGAGCTGAATGAACAAACAGCATTATTTATAAAAGTTTGCCAAACGTAAACAATGTATTATCATCAATTTATGTGTTTTCAAACGCCTCACATTTCCATATTTTATATGTTTACTTTGTTTGAAAATTAATAATGATATTTGCATAACTGTTCATGAAAACATAAAAATATAACTTTATTTGTGAAATTTTAATAATACTGGCATTAACATAACCTGGTGAAAATAGTAAAATATGTTAAGTTAAATCCTGCATTTAAATTTAGCTTATATAGGGGATGACATAATATAGTATGTAAATAAATAAGCAAGAGCAAATGGATAGTGTACATGCATCTTTAAGTATATAAAGCTAACGTTTTCCGCAAGACGTGCAGTTGTGACGTGCAAATACGACGAGTAATCAAGAGAAGGAGATTTTGAACCCTGGTTACCGAATATTGCGGTTATATCGTTATCTAACATTGTGGGATCATATAAAGTTACTGATATTGATAGCAGTTTCCCATATAGAACCACAGTTGCGTAAGAGCATGTTATACATTAATGCACTATATCTCCCTACAAAAACAAGAACCACAAGTGTTTAAAGACACTATAAGGTAATACAGTGTTATTATTAGAGTTTACCTTCCTAACCACACTTAAGCTACAGTTGTTCAATACCAAGATTTGAGTAACTACAGTGTTTCTAGAGTGATGCACCCTTACACAGAAGAGCCATATACTTTTTACGATTAAAATATTAGTATTATTATTAAATTTTCTACAAAGAACTCGGACCACTGAAGGTAATTAGAGCAATCTCATATATTAAACTTGTATACCTAATTTGCTAATGTTATTACTAGAGGAAATCTTCTTACATAAAGCTCAAACCACTGATGGTAAGTAGTACAGTTTCATGAACTACAGTGTTATACCTAAAGAGCATATTGATATTACTGGAGGACATTTTCCTGAATAGAACTCTAACCACTGATTGTATAATTAGCACATTTTCAAGTACTAGAGTGTTATACCTAACTTACGTGTGTGACCAGAGAAGATTTTCTGGAATATAACTCAAACCACTGACGGTAATTAGCAAAGTTTCATGTAGTACATATCTAGTATACCTAACTTAGTAGTGTAATTACTAGTAGAATTTCTCTGAATAGAACTCAAACAAGTGATGGTAATTATCACAGTCTCATGTACTGAATTGTTTTACCTACAGTACGTAGTGTTACCTCATATTACTACAAAGCTACTGGAATGATGACTTGTAACGACAGTAAGATGAATAGTTCCAGCAATTTCAGTAAGTCTTGAACCCTACAATTTTTTATCTGAAGTAGACGTGTTTTAGGTACGTATTATTTTACTGTTCAATGTTAAAACTTAAAAGTTGCCACTGGCTCTTATTAGCGCTTTTAAAGTTAAGCTTGATTATAATAAAAACATTTCACACGGCTTAGACGAGTTTGCCTTGTTGTCACGACCAAGAAAATCTGTAAAAATTCTATCTTTGTAACCATTGTACACGCACTTGTACTTTATTATAACTTGTAGGCACTTATAAAAACATATATTTTGCCTTGTGACAGGTTAAATCAATGGGTATAATCCTTATCCGTTGAAAAATACATTCACATACAAATTTTCATAATGATTGGTCAAATTGTTTACAATTCCAAAAAGGACATACTGACATACACTCATTTATGTATGTGTGTGTGTGTGTGTGTGTGTGTGTGTGAGAGAGAGAGAGAGAGAGAGAGAGAGAGAGAGAGAGAGGAGAGAGAGAGAGAGAGGAGAGAGAGAGAGAGAGAGAGAGAGAGAGAGAGAGAGAGAGAGAGAGAGAGAGAGAGAGAGAGAGAGAGAGAGAGAGAGAGAGAGAGAGAGAGGAGAGAGAGAGAGAGAGAGAGAGAGAGAGAGAGAGAGAGAGAGAGAGAGAGAGAGAGAGAGAGAGAGAGAGAGAGAGAGAGAGAGAGAGAGAGAGAGAGAGAGAGAGAGAGAGAGAGAGAGAGAGAGAGAGAGAGAGGCTAGCCCTGCCCCAACAATGACATAATAATCATTGAAAGTGTCCGCAACCTTAATCAGTCACTTTTATCAGGCTCCCATTATTTCCTTCCAAAAATGGGTCAATTTTGAAAGGTTCTTTTCGTTTAGTATTACCGGTAATTTCGCTAATACTTTTCCATAGGAATTTCGCGTTATTCTTGTTCACGTTAATATTATTACCAAAATAGTCTTCTTTCGCAGTTTTAATAAGAATACTAAGTACATTTCGGTAGGGTTTAAACTGAGCAATAAGAATAGGATTGAAAGGTTGTTTTTTTAATTGTTTGCTAAACTTATCTCTGTGTCTGACCGACCAATCCTCTAGTTATCCACGGTTTTATTTTCATTTCTTTCGCGGGAATGTGTTTATCTTATGTAGAGTTTTCAATATTGTCTGTATCTGATGAACAAATAGCTTGCTAGAAGTGTTGACGTCATCTGTTTCAACTAAAGACTCCCAATTAGTTAGGGAAATGAGATGTGCTACTTTTTGGAAATCTATAAAAATGTTGTGATAAGTTTTACTAAGTTTATAATTGGTAGTATTGTTATTAATTGCAGCAACTGTAAAATAATGATCCGTCATTTCTGCTTTAATTACACCGCATTTTACATCTTTCGTGGTACGTAAGTCGACAAAAATATAATCAATGCAGCTACTTGTATTTGTGGTGACACGAGTGGGTACGTTAGTACCACAGACATAGCCCGCGCCGTAGAGCACATCCAGGTAACGTTGCGACGTTGGGTTATGAGTATCCGGCAGAATACAGCAGTTCACATCACCTATCAGTCACATTTATCATTACATGTTTATGTAATTATACTTTAGAAAAATATATTGGCAAACATTATGTTATTCTTCTGTTAGATCAATACACAACTCTTTATTATCTCTAGCAAAAATTAAATACTAAATCAACAAGGTGTCGAAACCAACAACATATACAACTTACAGAAAAACCCGCCAATTTGGATTTATGAAATTTGATAAAAGATTTAATAACATGGTGAATACTTGCATGATTAACTACATTTAATAGAAATAGGCATAGCAACTAAACAGACTAACTTTACAGTTAATAAAAAACAATATTGTTCTTTAACACGTAATGTATTATATGACGGAAAAAACTGCATGGTCGATTATATTGGCCAAATACAATACTTAGGATGAACAGTCTCCCCTATTTCTCCGTGTGAGTGCAGTCCATGTCCTGACTGACGTCTCCCATTATCCTGTCCACGTCCCGAGGGTACCACACTCTAGTAGCAGCGGCATTCTCACATTTCCGCACAGTGATCCTGCCATCCATGGACCACGCAGCGAGCAGCCTTCCATCCTTGACCGCTGACTTGGCGTATCCGAGGAGCTTGCGGTTGTTTGGCGTCAAGTGTTCATTTATATAGACAGGTGCAGGGCTTAGTGACAAAGCCAGGTCCGTGGTCTGCAACCTCCTCTTCTTAGCAGCAAAAAGCCACTGGTTCCTTATCGAGCGAGACAAGAACTGCACTATAATATTTGGTGAGAAGCGGCGATCTTTTGGCGGTGACAGGCGATGTGCGATAGAAATGCCATCCCTTAAAAAGTCAACTCCAATGACCCTGGCAATTGACGTCAATATACTATGCACATCCTCATTTGTAGTGACAGGAATTCCTCGAATTTCTAAATTGTGGCTCCGGGAATACTGTTTTAAATCCTCCAAACTATTGTTCAAATCGCTGATTTGGCTCTCCAAACACAAATTATTTTCTATCAGTTGAGTACACTCACATTTCAATATATTATTTTCCTGTTCCTAAATAATAAGTCTAGCTTTGACGTCACCAAGAGAGTTCTCAATGCTCTCCATAGTTTTCTTGAGATCAGCGAAATTTTCACTGTTGGCCTTGCTATTCCTACCCATTTCCAAATGAATACTTTTATGTATTTCGACGATAGACAGGTCCTCAGTGTCGAACGGCTGCTGACAGACACCGCATCGCTAGCGCACGCATCACATCGCCACACAGTCTTGGATGCGATTAATCTCGCTAATTTTACCACGGTTCTGATGCGACAACAACCAGCGTGGTATTCTAGTTTACAGTCTGAACACTTAGCCACTTCGTCTGCACAAGAAAATTCCAAACCACACTTATTGCACAACATATTTCTTTATTGTACGAACCAAAGTTAATAATACACAGGTATAAAAATAAAATAAAAAACACCAGTGTGAAAAGAAAAGAAAAGATTAATTATTCGAAAATATGTTAATTATTGTATATTATATAATATATAATATGTTATATATTAATAAATGTTAGGCACACAGGACAACACATGTGGGTAGGCCGGGTAAAAACCTGCACTACAGCGATCTTATCAAAGCGAACACAACCTTCCGTATCGGCTGACATAACGACAATCTTAATGTGATTAATAATTTCAGGTTATTGATAATTGGAACTTGGTTGTTACTGAAGTTCACCTTTTCTTATAATAATTTTTATAGTATAACTACAGTTGGCGCATGCCGATAGTATTAAAGTACTGAGAATAGGTAACAACTACTCAGAAATTATGATATAGGAACTGCCAGATACTTAGAACATTTTCTTTATTCGTTATAAAAACCAAGCCTAGGCCTAATTTAATTCTAATTGAGAAAGCTACTGGTTTTCAATTTTGTTCAGGTCCATAACTTTAGTGATTTTGTTGTTGAGGTTTGCATGCATGAATGTTGACTTATTTAAACTAAGTCTGCCTTACCAGTGACAGGTATACCAACTATGGGAGGGACAGATCCCCGTATTTTCCCTAAACGAAGTAACCCACCACGGGGCGGCACACTGATAAAAACCTACATTCAGCTTACACGGTATTGATACGAGCCAAAACACTGCCTGCTGACTTTACTACTTCAACCCTGCCAATGCAACCCACTGGGACCCGGGCCGTTACACGAGTCGTATACAATTAATAGTATTCTGTAAAAAAAAAATAAAAATTATCAACTCCTAGAAATTGTAATTATTATTGCAAACATTATTAACTTTAATTATATAAAATATAAATATCTAATATTTAATTACTGTTATTCAAATACTTTAAACTACCAATCGAACTTGAAATGATCATTGATAAAAAGTAAAATGTTAATATCGGATTCATTAAAACTGATAACAATACATATATAGATGGATCCGAAGTTAATATTTAACGACTTCACTTATAATGACTTGTCACTTTAAAGCTCATATTAACATGTTTTTGCGCAGTATGAAAAGTTGATTCTTTAGGACGTGAGATTTTGCATCTATAAACTATTTCCATCTGGAGCGCCTTAAAACCTAATTTTTCAAGACATTATATATTTCCTAAAAGTTAATAAACATTCAAATATGAATTTTCAGTTACTAATCGGTCAGTGACAGCTTGCAGTTACGGTATGTGATATATTTCAGTTACGTCTGGAGAGCAGGGCACTAACTATTGTTACTTAAAAATCTCTTATCTAATATTTAATTACTGTTATTCAAATACTTTAAACTACCAATCGAACTTGAAATGATCATTGATAAAAAGTAAAATGTTAATATCGGATTCATTAAAACTGATAACAATACATATAGAGATGGATCCGAAGTTAATATTTAACGACTTCACTTATAATGACTTGTCACTTTAAAGCTCATATTAACATGTTTTTGCGCAGTATGAAAAGTTGATTCTTTAGGACGTGAGATTTTGCATCTATAAACTATTTCCATCTGGAGCGCCTTAAAACCTAATTTTTCAAGACATTATATATTTCCTAAAAGTTTATAAACATTCAAATATGAATTTTCAGTTACTAATCGGTCAGTTACAGCTTGCAGTTACGGTATGTGATATATTTCAGTTACGTCTGGAGAGCAGGGCACTAACTATTGTTACTTAAAAATCTCTTATCTAATATTTAATTACTGTTATTCAAATACTTTAAACTACCAATCGAACTTGAAATGATCATTGATAAAAAGTAAAATGTTAATATCGGATTCATTAAAACTGATAACAATACATATATAGATGGATCAGAAGTTAATATTTAACGACTTCACTTATAATGACTTGTCACTTTAAAGCTCATATTAACATGTTTTTGCGCAGTATGAAAAGTTGATTCTTTAGGACGTGAGATTTCGCATCTATAAACTATTTCCGTCTGGAGCGCCTTAAAATCTAATTTTTCAAGACATTATATATTTCCTAAAAGTTTATAAACATTCAAATATGAATTTTCAGTTACTAATCGGTCAGTTACAGCTTGCAGTTACGGTATGTGACATATTTCAGTTACGTCTGGAGAGCAGGGCACTAACTATTGTTACTTAAAAATCTCTCCATAACATTGTCTTGTAGTGATTTTTGTGTTATTAATTGTATTTGGCAAAATAAAAAAATATAATGAAACAAATGTTATAATGATGTAAAAATTCCAAGAAAAAAGTTGTAATAAACGTCAGTAACTGGAACGTTAACAATAGTATGGTTAGGTCAAAAATATCATCGCAGTGAATGTAAATCAAGAACATCTTAATTGATTTCAGCAGTATTTGTACTTGTATTTACTCCTAAATTCCAACCTGTAACAATCAGAATGCAAATTTAACTTGTTTATTATATATATATATATATATATAAATATATATATATATATATATATAATATATATATATATATATATAATATGATATATATACTGATTATTCATACATGAATTTGATTTTGTGTACTATCAAAAATGTTGAAAAATGTCCTTCATAGTACACAAAATCATATTCATGTATGAATAATCAGTATTACAGCAAAGTACAGGTTTTAGTTAAGTGTAACTTTACCTCATTTAGCCCTTTCCTACTAAGTAAAAACAGTACATACGTATTGTTAAATATACATATAGTAATATTTAAGTTTGATTTTAAATTAAACTACAATTTGGGCAAGGGATTTAGTTTGTAAAGAAGAAATAAGTATTCAATTCAAGAAACTTAAGGATTGGTTTAAATTACTGTATTGTGTATTAATAAATTCATATAATGTATAATATAATTAGACAAAATTAGATAAATGTATTCGTACAGGAATTTGTTATTTTTAACTTTATTAATAGAGAACTAATGACAATTATGAGTGTTTCAAATTGTATAGTATTTTAATAAATGTAATAACGCATCTAGTATATGTTGCAGATTACAAAACATTAAAAACAAGAAAAAAATTTTGAGCTAACGACAGAACGTGGTAACATTGATGTAGAAAATACTTATATTTTTTGGCAATGCCAGCTAACATAAATGGATAAAGAGAACATTGGACTAGGGAAATAACATGAGTATAAATGATTAGTATTGGAAGTAGTGCATAACATGTATTGTTGTGTATTTTTTGGGCTAATATTAATATAACTTAAACTAAAGCCGGTTTGTAATAAATCTTCAAGAAACTCCTTTTCAATATGTTTGGTTATGAGGATAACCCAATCCGTTTAAGAAACAAAACCTCCCGTCAAAAACTATTTTTAACAATTGTTCTAATCAGAAAGTAGATAAATTGGTCTATGATTGGTCACATAATTGTTTTTACTTTATTAACAGGTGATTGGATTACGAAAATATTAATTGGTTAGACAATTTTCCTTTTTAACGACAGTTCTTTAAAATTGGCAAGAGATAGTAAACCAAACATTGGGCTGCACACCTAACAACTACAGTTAATTTCCAGTCCTGCCGAACAGACTTTTTTGTAGGACGTAATGAAGTAAAACCAATCAATTATTTATTATAAAAGGTGCCGGCGGAAATAAATGTATATTTCGGATATGGTTTACACAGTTTTATAAAGCACGAGGCTTCTGTACTAATAATGTATACCAAGGCCGAGTTTTTCGTGTAATAGTTGTAATAAACTACTGCAATATATTAGTGATGTTTCTTTGGAACTTTTATTCACATTGTTTTGCTACTTAGCTGAATAAATACATAATAGCTTTTTGTCCACTTGAAAAATGTACGTATCGCTCTCCTCGCGTTTACCGTGTGAATTACCTGTCACAAAGGCGGGCGTTAGCACCAGAGGCAAGTGTGAATTGGCTGCTTTAGGGACAGTGGACAATGATTTATTTAGCTAATTCGCGCTGGCAGTGATTTACTAGTTATAATAATCTCGATTGTCCTTTGGAACTATTGTTAAAAAAACATTGCTCTCACATCTGTTAACAATGACGTTGATCCTGATTTCAAAGTCATATTGGAAAATATATCATGGGAGAACATTTTAATAAATCTTATAATCTTTTCTGATTAAAAATGTCCTTTGAGAGCTTTTTAAGGTCTGAATGATTGAAGTTAGTAAGATTTTATGAAAAAATCACGAGAGCTTTATGATCAAAAATACCTGGCGCTGTACAAATGTTATAATCTGGAACAAAGATGGCCTTTGTATATTTTTTATACAACTTGAAAACCTGCAGTGACTTGTGTCAGTAAGAAATGGTTTAGCATACAACCGTAAAATTACATCATGTGAATTATTTCCTGTCTTTTACGAGAATCTCCCAAGATTTTGATGTAACAATCTCCAAATAAGGCCCATTTTACTACTCCATATAAATAGGGTTTTGTCAAGGAATTCAGATAATATAGGCGATGTGAGGTTACGATTAATAATTAATACATAGACATTATGCAAATACAATCCAATGTCAGAAATTTATCGAAGTTTCTGAATCTAAGCATACCCTCCTAGCCAAAATGACAACTAAAAAAAAACAAAAAAAACATTAATACAGCCAACTCTACTGTAGGCCTATATTGCAGATAATAATATATATATACTGTCATTTATTATAAATGAATCGGTTATATTATGATGTATAAATGTATTATAACATTAATTTCATGCACAATTATTAACTATAATAGTATAGCAACTACATCAATCCAGGACGTAATATGCGGTGGAGTTACTATGGTCATACGTGCTTTACAAACACAGAGTACTCTAATGTAATCACTGTTTTAAACATCATCAATCCAAGACGTAATATGCGGTGGAGTGACTATGGTCATACGTGCTTTACAAACACAGAGTACTCTAATGTAATCACTGTCTTCAAGAACTGACATTTATTATGTACCAATCAGTGTATATATTGGTATGTGGCTATTAAAATTTGGATGATGATTAACGTTTTTGTTTGGTTCTTAACTGTACTATTATTATTTGCAAGACTTTTTAAAATGAAATCATTGTAAAATGTAAAGTAGGAATTGAAACATTTCACGGACTGGTGTCAACTCAATTTATAAATGTAAAGAAACATCTTAAATATTTTGAAAAATTAATTTATTGCACATTGTTTGTAAATCTTCCAATACTAAAGTTTGCTATGTGCGCACAAGTTCAGTCATAAGAAGACAGAATTGAACCGGAAATGAAATGAAATGAAAATGAAATGAAATGAAAATGAAAATTCTCTTTATTTTTTCAGGCGAAGTTAGGACTACATAGTCCTTTCTTACACTTAACCTGATTATTAGTATATGTAAGTACAAGCCATTTGTAATCTTCAAAATAAAAATTATATCAACAGCGTTTAAAAAATGAAATGAATATTTGCTATGAATTCTAAAACTAACAACAAATAACTTAACAAAAAAAAAACAAGATTGCACTCTTAAATTTATATTGTGTATAAAACTAATATTTGATTATAAAATAATATTAATGATACATTTTAATCAAAAACTTAGTCAAAATATACAACATTACAATTAAAACATTCTATTTTTATAAAATTATTTACTTAAAGAGCTTCTTCAACCTACAGATGTTAACAAAAAGAATTGCAAGAAAATACAAAAGAAAACTTACAAAGTGAACATTTTAGCATCGGTCAAAACCATATCGATAAATATAAATAAATAATATAATTGAACAATAACAAAAAATAATTTAATTTTTTATTATTGATAAATATTTACTAAATTAATTATGTTTTTTTTTTATTTACTCCAAAAGTATATTCCATAATGAAAGGTGATTGTATTATTACTTTTCCTGAACTATAATTGTAAAAGTGATTTGAAACACTAGAAGATTTTAGACGCTGCAATTCTCGAAGTGTTTGAAATCAAAATATTTTAACATGATGCATTGTTTCGTTTAAGTGTGGCACATAGAGCAATCAAGAGGAAAAAAGCAGTTGTTTGTACGTGTTATAAGCTGGTTAATTATAATATTTAGTTTCTCAGATGTATCACTTAGGCGTAAACGAAACCTTATTTATTGGCATTATATATTAGTCTATACTGCTAAACACCATCTAATTATAAAATAACTTACCTCTCACAACAAGCACTATGCACTGGCTGTACTGTGGAGGAAGTAAATGGTACTATGAAGTTGCCACTTCTTAGTGAATTAAAACAGGATTTATTGATTGTTAAAATCAGGTGGAAGGTGTATTCCATGTACAATAAATACAACTAATGCTTGATAAGTAAACAAATGCATAGATGTATTAATTAGCATTATTCTACTTAATAGTACCGTGAAAAGTATAGTTCTGTCTCAATATGTGTTTTTAATGAACTAAAAGATGTAGCCTAAATAACGGAAACTTGACGTATCAACTCACACACTGTCACAGCTGTGGCTGGTGGATATTGTACAAGTTCTGTCTTTACCGTGTTGTCGGCTCTTCCCTGTTATAAACATTATGTTTTATAACAAAAATATTAATGCTCATTTTAGTTGTCGTCTTCATGTAAATTGAGAAACAAATTCTTAGTAACAAGTATATTAACGTAAATATCTTGTTTGTATACATTAATAAAAATTATGAAACTATTTTTACGTCAATAATTGTTAATATGCATGTAAACTAACATTATATAGTTAGAATGTTTACAGGGTAGCACTTACATTTAAGTGCTACCCTGTAAACACAAATAACAATATGATTTCCATTGACTGGAATAATCATATGCCCTTTTAAACATATTTTTCATATATATATATATATATATATATATATATATATATATATGTAAAAACAATTCTAATTCAATTCACTATATTGTGATACTGACAAACAGACAGATTTATATATAGTATAATAACAATTATTTACGTAAAAATAGTTTCATAATTTTTATTAATGTATACAAACAAGATATTTACGTTAATATACTTGTTACTAAGAATTTGTTTCTCAATTTACATGAAGACGACAACTAAAATGAGGTCGTTCTGAAATCTACTGGCGCGTGACAGTGTTTGATATACCACATGAATATATACATATGTTGTATCATCTCGTCTAAGTTGACTTTGTCATGGAGCAAATCTGCTAATACATCATCTACGTAGCTAAAAAGATTACGTAGTTAATTTATTACGTCAGTTACAATATTTTTGTACTTATTACTTCCAGTCTTAACTGGTTAATATATTATATTCGTATTAAATCGTAATCAATGAAATGAAAGCCGACATTAAAAAGCCGTATAAGCAGAGATAAATAAAACACGCCAATTTCTACGTAACAAAACTTCAATTATCAACAAAAATATTAGCGTTCATAATAAGACTTACAGGCATGATAATGTTATGATTACTAATTGATTGACAAAAATAACGACTTCTGTTAGGCAAAACACGTAATGATAGCAAAAGACTTAAAATAATTAACTCAGAGTAATGATCATTGTGTACTTGTAAAAATTGGTTAGAGATACCTTGCTTGTTTTTGTAATAATTGGTTCATTACACTTGACATGAGTTAAACCAACAAATATATAAATTCGGATTTATACATTACCAAATATGAAATAACCCTTCCAGCCCAATAGAATTAACACGAGGTCGTTATCTCGAAATAATTAAATAAATATGCATTTGGCCAACACTGATAGGGAGATTTATCTACATGTTTTCATGTTAACATTCGTCTAACTTTAACATTTTAGACCATTAAGAAAATGGATAATTTTTTGAAACCGTAAGCATTACTGAAAAGGTGTTTATAGTTACCAAATATATTATAAAATGTACCGTTTTGGGGCTTTTTTTGGAAATTAGCTAAATTAAAAACTGTACACCAATGTGAATTGCCCGCATCTTAAAAATATTTGTTAGTTAAAACTGGCAAACGAATTTATCTAGGCAATGTGTATATTCTGACTTTGTACTAAATTAGGCCTAAATATTTTTAAAGTAATTGCAAATAATTAACCGATATGAAGGCAGTTGTAATAGGTAGATTTATATATATCTACTTAAAAATTTTCATTTTAAAACGGAAACTTTAATTAGGCTTAGTAAGCTCCAAATATTACGAAAGGTAGTGGTGACGTCAATCCTAAGAAGCAGTATTCTGGGAAATAAAAGTGTCTTTCCTTATAGTGCTCGTTACCGTGTCAGACGGAACAAACGACGTACCGTTAAAATTATCTGCAGTGAAAAATATCATTCGAGTACACAGTCGCCTTCTACATCTAATCCATGTGATCTGAAGAGTCTTAGATGACGTTCACAAGAGGAGATCGTCAGAAAAGCCAGAGGATCTAATTCAATCTTCAATCTCAAGGCCAACATACACAACCATTCAACATAAATAGAATGATAATAAAATATTAGGTCTTATACCATACGATAATCTGTTATCCTCTATCCCACCACTTTACAACTTTAGAGGCTTCATAGTTACTTGGAACCCACTTGGCACACTCCATTCTGACATACCTATACCATTTTCTGCACATAAAACACTTTTTAATGTAACAATTTTCCTAAGATCTATCACTTACCTTTCGCTCTCGCCTACTGTTCCACTAGATGGTTTTATGATAACATGTAAGTAGAAATTATGTACGAATTCACTTGGAAGCTACCTTAAACCAAAGGACAGTCAATGGTATTCGCAGAGAATGAGCTTGCCAGTGAATCCTGCAACCATGAAGTTCCTAAAAAATTTTCCAGGAATTTGAAAACGGCCATAAAAATTCTTTGCTTGACAATTCAGTTTGATAGGTACAAAGTTCCCTATATTATAAATTATGTGAAACAAAACCCTGAGTCTGGCTAGGACTGAGAGATCCAGCTGTAAAACTGCAACGGTTTTAAGACGTCTTTGTTTTTTATAGGGACTAAAATGCATTGTTCATAAATAATGTTATGAAAATGTGCAAAATCACTTTAAATAACCACTTTGCCCAAATAATAATTAATTTATTATTTCTTCCGATGTGTAGATGGAGAATAGTTTATTTCTATGTCTTGCTATGTTTTTCTTTTGATGCTGTTAGTACCAAAATTAAAGTCCATTGATACAGCGATTTGTATTTCGCAAGTTTGTCTAAGTATTTAAAGATAATTTTTAATTACGCTCTATATGTGGTTCACCTATGATGGGCACACATATATCCTCACACGTAGGACATACCCAATACTAAATCACGCTAGGCGTAATGTTTTCAATTCTTTGATGATACATTCTTAACTTAAAAATAAAATATGGAGCATTAATCTCATATATTTTATAAATGCATGAGTATTAGAGAAAGCTTGCAAACAAACAATAATTTCAGTACTACTGCTATATGAAGTAATTCAGCAATCTATATTGTAATAGTAACGTTTACTTTTATTGCATGACTGTAATATTTGCACAGAACTATATGTTTTTATGTCTCCACTACCTTTATTACCACTACCGTTTTTACTAGTCACCGATACCTTCCTCAGCAAGATGCTCAAGTTAGCTGTAATTTTAGTGTAGTGTTCAGACATAGCTTCTTCCTTCTCTAAACGTGGGCAAGTAGATGCGGTCTTTTTGGATTTCTCAAAGGCGTTTGACAGAGTTAATCACCCACTTCTGCTTTCCAAGCTATCACTATGTGGCGTTCATGGTTCCCTATTCAGTTGGTTTTCGACTTATCTTCAGGACAGGAGGCTGACGGTGAAGTTTTCATCTTTTAAGTCGGGGAATTTCGTGACAATATCTGGTGTAAGGCAGGGCTCGCACCTGAGCCCCGTGCTCTGTAATATTTTCATCAATAATATCTCTCAGGTCATACCTGTCAAGCATCTTTTATTTGCGGACGATGTCAAGGTCTACTCTCCGGTGGCTTCGGTTGAAGACATCATGCTTCAGAGAAGTCTAGTAGAAACTGAGCAGTAGTGTGAAGATAATTGCATGTCTTTGAACTCATCTAAGTGTCTTGTCATGACATTCCATAGGACTCATTCTCCACGGTATTTTGACTACAACTTGGACGGATGCAGTCTCAAGAGAGTGTACGAGTTTAAGGATCTTAGTGTCTTGAGCACGAGCTCTTTGAGCCCTGAGCAGCATGTGATCTTCGTATGCACTAAAGAAAACAGGAACTTGGGGCTGATAGTTAGATGTTCTCGGACCTTTTCTTTACTATTAGCGTTGAAAACTCTCTACTGCCATTTAGTTAGTATATACTCTCACCTGGAATGTTGCTCCGACGTGTGGTCTCCTCACCAGCGCTTTTGGAGACGATTCAGAATATCCAGACTAGTTTTGTTGAACTATTTGGCCTTCGTCTGGTATTCCGTTACTTCGATGTACCTGTACAAAAAGTGGCTTCTGATATGGGTGTTCAACCACTTGTAATCAGAAGAAGAATCTTCGATCTCATATTCCTCTACAAACTCATCAACGGAAAGATACGATGCCCCGAACTTCTGGAGCAGCTTAAGCTTCACGTTCCCGCCTGCACGAGATCGAGGGACTTATTTGCTAGAGGTCACCACACTACTGCCTATGAACAACAAGGCATCATGGTTCGGATCCAAGCCACGCGAAACACCCTTCCTCTTGAGATTGACATATTTAACTGCAGTGCCCAGCTGTTCAGGAGTTCGCCTCACTTCTCGCAGCTCAAGAGTGATTGGATGTTCCTCCACGGAGTGATGTGCACTGAGATTTCATATAATAACTTATTACCTAGCTATTACTTTCTTCACGGAACGCTTTCTCTAGACATTGATGTGAAGCTTACGTTGACAGTCATGTATGTCGTGTTCAAACATACTGAGTTGTATTACACCTTCCATAACATCCATCTTTACAACAGAGTATTATACTGTCAAACAACATCTAATTCTAACCACTATACGCTGAGAGAGAAGATCAAAATCATTACACTTCACTAAAAGGGAATATGTAACAAACGAAACGTTAATGTTAAATATTCCCTACATACGTGGGCTTAATAAGTCTGGTCCTACTCTGATTATAGGATCCATTAAAAAGATAGTTTCCGCTCCCTAGGACTGCGCCAATTAGTGTGCTGTTGTTGTTGTTGAAGGAGTGGACGATGAGCGGTAAGTAGCATTATCAGTCTTATTACTCTTATAAAGGCATATATATTTGGAACGGTTTCTCTGATTCAAGTCAGGATACACCACACTATGGAACAAGCGGTGATATTTAGAGAGATTTAATTTCTCCCGGATTGTAAATTATTGGACTTTTTTATAACTACTGAATATATCGTGTAGTAATATTTGATGTGCAGATAAAATTAGCCTCTGTACCGTTCAAAGACCGTTCAGCTGGTTCCATCAACTTAAACGATGTATATACTTCAAAATTAGAGAATTAAATTCTTTTTCGATTCTAATTTCTCCGCTTTGGGCATAATTATCTGTATAATAAAAATTATTTGTACTATTGAAACATTTATATACATAACTTTTAGTGGGTAATAATTTGTTGAAATTGTTTCATTGCATTTTATTAACTAAAGTTAAACTATTGCTAATTAACACTATATATTTTCACTCCATTTTCATCATGCTGTCTGTGCTGCATGTTTTGTTCACATCTTCTTATTCTTGTTAAATATTGTTATGGGTTATTTCTATCTGTTCATAGTTTGATTACCTTGTTATCTACCGTCTATAGTTATTCTCTTTGATATTTCTGTGTATAGTCATTCTCCCTATTACGTACTGTTACATAGCTTTTCCTTTGTAACGCTATTACAAATAGTTTATTCTATGTTACTTTGTTAGGTATTTAATTTATGTTCAGGTTTTTATTGTTATTTGTTTTTATTTTTATTTTCTGCGTGAGGAAGACGTTTGAAATTATTATAAATTTGATCGTGTATGCTTAGTGTGAGAGTTATTATTCTATTTGTGTTGTAACTGACTTGCTTTATTATGGTTTGTTTAACTTGGTAGTATTATTATTTATATTTATAGTTTAGTAAGTGTGTTATTGCAGTCTTCCTAGTCAGTTGTTTCTATGTCTTATATTGTCAGCTATGCCATCTTACTGTATGAAAAATTGTGTGAAATATGGTGTAAGAATTATAACGGTTTACCGTTGGAAATAAATAAATAAATGATTTACATGTATAAAAAAAGATACCCAAAATACCTCACTAAAGTTAATGAGACATAGGACTATAAAATTTTGAGAGATTAAGATATTAGGTGTACCGAAATGAGGTACTGAGTGTAATTAAATGTATTATATAGGACAACATTAGAAGAGTAGGTATAGAGTTCAACATTAGAACCGGGATTAAAGCACAAAATAAATTTATTCAATGTCTCGTAAAAACTAAACAAAAAATGCCACAGAGGATTATAAAAGCTGTGTGTACAGTATAAAATGTAGTTGCAATAGGAAATAGATCGGCGAGACAAAAATACCATTAATGGAACACAGAAAAACACAACAAATGGTCTTACAGAAAAGTTAAAATTTGCACACCATTGTAGGTCCGAAGACCATTCATATGAATTGGGATGAATCCAACATGAACATAGGGAACCTCATTTCTTAAAAGGAAATGAGTAGAGGCAACATACATTACATTGGCAAACCACCCAATCAGTTAACCATTAGTCGAGATTAGGCCGCTTTGGTTGCCAATCAGGAAAAAAATGAACTAAAAAGACAACCAAAGAATAAAACAGATTAGATATTTGTAATAAACCAATGCGAAGACACATTATAGTTTTGAAAAGTTCTTCTAGCATGAACCAATAATAAAAATATAATAATAAATAAATAATAATTCTTTGGCGTATCCATGCTGGTGTGTCGGAGGCGGGTCTTCTCTTGGGTGTCTGAGCATGATGCACATTGAAACAAGAGTCTACCTTTGGTTGTTCATCCCTGCTAGTATTTTGTTATATTGTTTATTTTTTGTTATATATTGTTTTGTCATTTCATTGTTATGTTTTCATAGTTTATACCGTCAGCACACACTTATAGCATGTATTTATAGCACTTATAGTATTCAGTATTAGCATGTGGTTGTCTTGTTGATTTTTGTCTTGTTGTAT
The DNA here is from genome assembly GCF_021130785.1 of Homalodisca vitripennis. NCBI lineage: Eukaryota > Metazoa > Arthropoda > Insecta > Hemiptera > Cicadellidae > Homalodisca > Homalodisca vitripennis. The sequence goes on along the minus strand of NW_025777746.1, from coordinate 20,234 downwards.
ATTGACCCATGCACTAGAGTTAGCACACGCTTAGCATGAAGCATGTAGTTATTATCTAGTTACATTGTTTTCAATCTTTGATGCACAAGTTGCACACACACAGCATGTACATTATTATATAATTATCTTGTTGACCATTGTTATCTCTTTTTGTATCTTGTCTTTGATGTTCTATTTTATTAACATTAAATGTATACCATATTCAATTGTTCTGTAACCATGGCTAGTCCAGTAGTACTAATATTGCATGTAAGTGGCTATGCATGAAAAGTGTACTATCAATATTTGGAATACTATCTTGTAAAATCTTTTGTAAAATTGCAATTGCCGTATGTATGAATAAATATATAAATAAATCTTGAAATAAATAAAAAAAGGCCCACTAATGCCCCCTTCCTTTTAGCCACCATTTTGCTTCTGCTGTGACGTTCGCCACTTGCTATTGGCCTCTTGTCAGTTTTAGGTGTTTAGTTGACGAATTAAGACCTATTGTGACCTGCATTCTGTAGTTCAGTATTATAATTATTTTTGTGTTTATTTTTGGATTAAGTGCACGTTTTAGAGTTAGTGAGATTGACACATAACATGGTGGTTGTGATTCCTCGAAACGTAGTGTTACTGATTTTGTGTATAATTGAGCGATGGCACATGTCTTGTTTCCTTCATGATATTAATTTTAGATAGATTAAGGTATTAGGAGTAATAAAATGTGGTACTGGGTGTACCAACATTTACTATTGCATGACAATAGGATGACCAAATATTAAGTTGACCCATTTCACTCTTGGAGTAATTACGAATACTATTTATCATTGTTGTCTAATTAAGACTTACCCAAGGATTATGAAATTGAATAACAAACTAATTAAGCAAGGGCTCAGTCATCACCAATCACAGAAACAAGTCTCCCTTAGTTCCACCATATTTTATCTCTAATTCCCAATTCTCTAGAACCCAAAATGTAAAAGACTTTGGTATTAATTTTCAAAGTGACTTGGGGTTTTCTGTGCGCTTGGATCACATCTGCAAACGAGGTAACAGAATGTTAGGTTTCGTTTCAGGATTATCCAGAGGCATTAGTAGTCCGGCTGAACTTTGTTCCTTGTAATGTTTTTTTGTGAGGCAGCTTGTGGAATATGCCAGTCCTGTGTGGGGCCTTACACAGCTGGTGCGAACCTGAGACTAGAAGAACTACAACTTTATTCGCTTGGTTGGTACCCGGCTTGGCTACAACTACCTGGAGTTTCCGGTTCGGGCTTTGTCCAGTGACCTAAATCTTCCTTCTCTCGCTCTTCGTCGTAATGTGGCCGATGTCGTCCTCCTCCTGAAGGTAGTCAATGGAATTATTCAGTGCCCTGACTTCCTGGCTGAGATTGACTTTAGGATTCCCATAAACACCAGATCTCGTGATCTTCTGAGTCGAAGATATCACCTCACTAACCTTAACTTCAAAAGTTCCCTTGCAAGACTTTTCCGCTTGGCAATCTAGTGGCCTCTGAGTGTGATCTCTTCTATGAAAGCATCCCTCAAATCCGAAGTCGGGCCTTCAACATTATATCCATTAGTGTATGATATATGTGTTAGTACTAGACGTGGATGTAGGGAGTGTCCAGTCCTGTGAAATGTTAGTATCTTGTAATCCGTTGTTGTATGTATTAATTAATTTAGTTAAGGTGTTTATAGCTTATTTTACCTTTATATATTTGTCATGTTTTTCCTTGTGTAGTTTATATTTTCCTTTGTTATACATTGTTACCATTTCATAGTTATTGTTATTAATTTTGTAGATATACTTTCCTTATAACTTTAAAGACTTATTATGTTACATTCTTGTTAGTCTCTTTTTTAAGTATAATTATATTTATAATTATTGTTAGTAGTCTATTGAAATATTCTTGTATCTCTTTATAAACATTTCTCTCAGTTATCTTGTATAGTCGATTTTGTCACCCACTTTTAGTTATTTATTTCAATTGCTAAACTCATTCAGTGACTTAACTCTTTGTTCAGTTTAATAGTGGATCTAGAGGTTGTGATATGTAGGTATTGAGCCTTCTAACTGTATTTCTGTATAAATTGGCTGCTTGCCGTTTATAAAGAAATAAAAAGTTATAAATTGAAACCCACCAGGGAACCTAAGAATGTCCGTGTAGAACGACCAGTAGTTTTCACGTGATTGAACAACATACACACATATAAATAAACATACATGTACAATTATATAATATTACAGACGATACTTTTTATTGTATAAACATATTCAAAAATGCATATTAATTTCGATGTAAAAATCAAGAAGATTTGAGCTAGTAATAAGTTATTGAGTGAATTGAAAATAAATAATTGAAAATAGTACCATAGCCTGTCGTATTTAAATCCATAAAAGGCACATTAAGATGATCAGAGATTGCTATTGATAGCAAATAAAAAAAATATGTGTATAAAACAACAGTTTTAGATACCTCAATAATCTTTTAATGACATAGATATTTAGATTTGTAAATACCGATGATTGCTAATACAGTAAAAATAAAAAAATATATTTTGTTAAAAAAAGTGTATTCAACAACAGTGTTAGATATCTCAATATTCTTTTAATGACATAGATATTGAGATTTGTAAATACCGATGATTGCTAATACAGTAAAAATATAATAAAAGACTCAAAAGAAGTATTTTTACCTAGATATTGCCTTATTTTTGTGTTTAAAAGACAATTTTATTTGTGATCATTAATAATGCAATTTAAAAGCTTTTCAAATCAGAATTGGACGACGTATTTTGCTACTAGTCTTCAAATGAGAGCCAAGGTTTAACCTTTTCACTGAGTAAATATACTGGGAACTGAACTGAATGGAGCTATTTCCGTAACGCATCACTGAATAAATCTCTCAGTTTTCAATAAAGTAATTCAATGAGGAATATAATGAGAGTGTCCAAGCATTCAATCTTTATATTCTTTATATGGGATATCTGCCTCGGCGTTCATCTCTTATTTAGAGTTAAGTACCACAATCTTTACAGAATTTGATGTATGTATATATATATATATATATATATATATATATATATATATATATATATATATATATATAGCTCTGTGTATTCCTTGTTTATTTTAAATTTTGTATTTAATTCATACAAAGATTTATATATAATTAGATTGTTTTATTATTATGCAACGTTAGGAATATCAATTATGTTTCTAGTGTTGCTAAATAAAAAATGAATAATCTTGTTTCTATAAGTATCAGTGTTTGTATATATCCTAAATAACACTTTTAAAAATATAAAATATTTTCAAAATTGAAATATTAGACATATCAAAATATCTCATTTAACACGACCATATCAAAAACACAGTACTAGTTCATCTATAAATAAAAAAATAGTTAAATGTTATGCTGCAATCTATATACATTATGAATTAGCTACTATTTGCAAATTATCTACAACATATAAACGTATTAACACATATCGATAATCTGCCGCTGACGTGCATTTCTATATTATAACATTAAAATATTTTACATTCCATAAAATATGAAATGTTCATTGTTTTTGTGTAGAACTGTTCCTGACTCAAACAATATATGGATCAAGGATATTAAACAAATTTATTTATTTAGTAAACCACCTATGCATATGCACTAGCGTTAAATTTAACTATTGTAAAGTGTACATGGTGACTACGACTTATACACTTATGAGCGATAGTGTAATTGCCTTGTAAAATTTGAGAAATAGATTCTGAATTTTTGATTTTTATAAACAGTAAATCACATTGATATATTCTCTGATCACACAGAAACCTTATAATCTTGAGATCTCCACGTCAGTAATCGACCTCCCAATTTTCTGACTTGAAATGTCAACGGTGTTTAGTTCTCAATACATCTTATTAGATTTGTCAACATTAGTATTGTTTGAAATGAGTTCAGCATGTTGAGTTCAGTTTTTTATTTCAATTCCCGCTTAGTGCAGAGTTTTAAAACTGACGCAGTCACAAACTGGACTCGTAGAATATGGAGTCAGCATCTGTCTGAAGAGAGCCAAAACATGTCGGAGATGATAAAGCTCAAAAGTAAATTTTATATCGTTTCGACATCAGAGAAAACTAGAGTACAAAGTCAAGTGTAATCTATTTGAGGAGGTTTTATAATTTTCCTCAACAGGTACTATTGTGTGGACTCCAAATTACAGGAGTCTAGTCTGCCACATCACATTTCAGATGCTCCCCAAAGCTAAATTTGAAAATGAAGCTGAACTCAACGTTCCAACATTTCTTTGTTTACTGTAAACAAAGAAAACGTTTCCCTTGACAACTCGACTGGACAGTAATTTTGTAACGGGTGGAAGGAGGATCAGACGAGTGTGTTCAGTAATGATTTAAGAGGTGGTAAATAGGAAGCTCGACAATGTACTTGAATTTTCAGAGTAATCTTTCAAGTTAACACAGTAGTTGAAGACGGTGATTCCTTATTGACCAGTAATACAATTCTGCGTTCAATAATTTTTGTATTTCATCGGTTTTTGGGCGTACTATGTTTTATTGTAACCTCAGATGAATGATTATGAATTATGTGCAAATAGCTCTACTTAACCCTTCTATCGTATGCTCTAGTTGTCATCACATCAGTTCCATATCAAACTTCTTTCATTTTCCAAATTGCCAATTGTGTTCAATCCTATAGTATCTTATAAATATATTCACTGTAGCTTTTATAATTGAAGAGTCCCCTAATTCAGCAGTATATTTTTCGCTAATTTTGAAAGCAGTGAAAAAGATTAATTAATATAATTAGTTGGAAATGCTTTATTTCTTGGAATAATTTGAAAATAACATATTATCATTCTATTTGAGTAGTATATCATGCCCGATAAAACTATCATATAAGAGTTTATAATTATCATAATACAGTGATTAATACCACCTGAGAGCATATAAGTAAATTATTTTTTTTGCTACCGATTTGATTGTTTTTTCAAAATATATCGAGTAATTTTGCACCTCACATAATATTGTTCCTTCTTAGACCATATCAATAAATATATCCCTTTAAAATCCTTATACAGTATACAAAAGTAAGTTCAGAAACATCTATAAATATTTAAAATTAGTAATCCTGTTTATTAAGCAAGTGATCGAAAACTAGTTCGAGTATTATAAATTGTTACGGCCTGTAGAATAAACGGTCAGTTCCATATAAAGACGTAAATAACGAACGAGGATCTAAGCGTTTAAAAATTCGACTTAGAATTCGGATAGATTGCAAGTAAAAATGCTATGCACCGCGAAAGTCGAGTGATAAACACATTTGTTTATATCGAAAGTAATGCATATTAAATGACTCTTTTAGGAAAATAAATATATCTTTTCATAGGTACCATAAAATTCTACTTGTAACTTTTATCACATCGATGTTTTATGTAAATTTAAAATCCCAAAAAGCTTACATAGATGTACTGTAATGTAAATAATTCCAAGAGACGACAACAAGCAAGGTAAATAATTAATAGAAAATGTTCGCCAATGGTCAGTGTCCCTTCCCTAATTATATAGAAAAAGCGCCGGTCGAGGATCAATATCCAGGAACATTCAACGTGCGCCGGTGGTTACTTTTCCAACCTACTTTTGGTTACTCAAGACCTAAGTTCATTCAGTCCCTTCAGTCGAGGTTTAAAGAAATTGCTTTTTTATATTCATAATTTGGGTTTTTACGAACATTTATAGCAACAACAAAAAATTAAAAATCGGTCTACTCGTTCTCAAGTTATTTCCCAATGAACAGCTTTTCAATATAATTTATAAAAATGCAAGCTTAATAATAAAATATGGGTCCTTTAAATAATATTTTAAGCATTGGTGTATTATTACCTGAATTTTAATTAAATATTGAACAAAAATTATTAGTATCGGAATCGAGCGAAATAAGCAGCGGGATGTATATATATACACTCGCCTTCGGCTCGCTGGGGGCTACGCCCCCAGGCCCCCAAAGTAAGTGCCTTAAATTCGGGGATAAGATTGATTTGGTGATTGGTAAAATTCGGACATGATGTCATGCCAGGATATTCCCAGGAGGGGGGGGGTTAAACGTTACCTGGGGATAAGACGTCAGGGGGTTATCTGGTCATACCAGGAACTTCCCAGGGGGGGTTAAGAAATTTGGTGATTGGTAAAATTCGGACATGAGGTCATGCCAGGAAATTCTCAGGGGGTTATAATGTTACCGGGGGGGTTAACTCATCAGGGGGTTTAATGTAATGGAGGTTTATCTGGTCATACCAGGAAATCCCGGGGGGGTAATGTTACCGGGGGTTAATGACACACACACCCTAGGCCCCCCTTTTGGGGTGTTGGCCAAATACGGGGATAAGCGGAATTCGGAATAGTATTAGACCTATTTTATTGAATTTTACAGTTTCAAAGTTTTGACTCCAAGGCCATTTTGTGGCTTAACCGTTAGAGATACGACAAAAAATGACTGGACCTTTCTTGTCGGAAATTTAATTTTATCTTTCGATTCTGATCTCGGATTTGAGCTACAATCTCTGGTTCAGTCGGTACAACGCTTGGGATAAAAGTCTGCACTGGTCAGCTGTTGTGTAAACAGATATAGTGTAAATAAATTGAAAACTACCTTTATCAGATAATTAAGTTGATCAGGGGGTTTAATTTAATCAGGAGTTTTTCAACCAGGAAATTCCTGGGAGGGGGGGTTTATGTTCTCGGGGGTTAAAGACCGCGTGGTACTTTTCTAGTAAATTGTGTCTGGGCACGAGGAATTTTTATCGAAATAAAACGTTGATTAGGGGGTTTAAATTACTTCGGAAATTATAATTCCACGCCAGAGTTTTGACAATGAACTAATATTTCATAAAATTAAATAGAAAAACACTCTGTCCCTATCTACTATTGAAGAATCACTAACGCTCAGCCAACTCCCGATGGGGAGGGGGGTTTTAGTCACTCGTTTACGTAGTAATACAAGGTCAATATGGAACCAGCATGAATCGCACTAATTATAGTTGCAAAATTTAAAACACCTAAAAGTGACGACAAAGAATTAGCCATTTAGAGCATTTATCAGGCTTACGGAAAGATAAACGACAGAAAGCTGCTGGACCTTTTTTGTAGATCCTATCAATAGCTACTTACAAAAAGTTTTACAATTAAGCTAGGGCCAACGATTCGGCCACTATTGAGCACGAAAAGTAAGTTTTTAATTGAAATTTTCAATATAATCACGTTTTACGGTTAAAATCATAGAAGATAGAGTAAAAAGTCACTGGACCTTTTGTATAGATCGCATTATTTTGTATTAAAATAAAATTTTTAATCTGGGCTAGAACTAAGATTTTGTCTGAAATAGAGCCCAGAAAGCAAAATCTCACGTAAAACTCAAAAAATCTAAACTGTAAAACGCGTTTATGCGGCCAAACCGTTGAGGATAGGGCAAAATGTTACTGAACTTTTTTTGTAGGTCACGTGATTTCCTAAATCGTAGTGAAAATTTCTTTTGAGCTAGGACCAACCGTTTAGGCCGCTATCAAGCCCGGAATGTAAATTTGTAGGCGAAAATTTCCAAATATTTTCACTTACTAGCGTTTTGGCGGACAAACCAATGGAGATAGAGTAAAATGTCACTTGACCTTTTTTGTAGATCACATTATTTCCTAAATCTAACCTTTGATTTATTTTGACCTCCGACCAATGGTTTCGCCGCTATCGACCTCAAAAACAAACTTTTCACGTAAATATTACAAAAAAATTGCACATAATCACGTTTTTCGGCCAAACCAATGGAGATAGAGCAAAAGGTCACTGGACCTTTTCTGTAGATCGCGCAATTTGCTAATTTGATGGGTTAATCAGATTTGAGCTACGACCAACGGTTTCGACCGCTATCGGGCTCGAAACATTATTTTTATCGAAAAAATCTCTGGAATTTCAAATGTTCGAGCGTTTTGTCGCTTAAACCATGGAAGATACAGCAAAAAGTCACTGGACCTTTTTTGTAGTTCACTTCATTCCTGATTATGAATTTTTCATCAGATCCGAGCTAGCTCCAACGGTTCGCGCGCTATCGGGCTTACAAAAAATGCCTGCAGGGGTGAAGAATGCACGATTTTTTGGGAATTTTTTTGAAGGGTTTAAAAGTAAAAATTCCCGGTTTTCAGACTTTTCCTGTCGGTTACACGGCAAAAGGTACCCGCGTGCCAAATTTCAAGTTTTCCAGCACTTGTAGAACTATGTTAGAATTTGTATCTATACATCAGTGAGTCAGTTACACATGCGGCTGTATAATATATAGGACTCGCCTTCGGCTCGCTGGGGGCTACGCCCCCAGGCCCCCATTTGGGTGTTGGCCAAATTCGGGAATAAGAATGATTTGGTGATAGGTCAAATTCGGACATTATGTAATGCCAGGAAATTCCCTGGTGGGGGGGGGTTAGCGTTACCGGGGTTAAGACATCAGGGGGTGATCTTGTCATACCAGGAACTTCCCAAGGGGGGTTAAGAGATTTAGTGATTTGTAAAATTCGGACATGTGGTCATGCCAGGAAATTCCCAGGGGGATATAATGTTACCGGGGGGGGGGGTTAACATATCAGGGGGTTTAATGTACTCAGGAGGTTATCTGGTCATACCAGGAAATCCCGGGGGTGGGGGTAATGTTACCGGGGGCTAATGACACACCCCAGGCCCCTTTTTGGGTGTTGGCCAAATTCGGGGATAAGCGGAATTCGGAATAGTATTAGACCTATTTTATTGAATTTTTCCAGTTTTAATCAAAGTTTTGACTCTAAGGCCATTTTGTGGCTTAACCGTTAGAGATACGACAAAAAGTGACTGGACCTTTCTTGTCGAAAATTTAATTTTGTGTTTCGATTTTATCCTCGGATTTGAGCTACGATCTCTGGTTTAGTCGGTACACAAACGCTTGGGATAAAAGTCTGCACTGGTCAGCTGTTGTGTAAACAGATATAGTGTAAATAAATGTAAAAACTACCTTTATCAGATTATTAAGTTAATCAGGGGGTTTAATTTAATCAGGAGTTCATCAACCAGGAAAATTCTCGGGAGGGGGGGTTAAGTTATCGGAGGTTATAAGAACGCGTGGTACTTTTCTGGGAAATGTGCGTCTGTGCTACAAGAACATGTGTACAGTAATTTTTATCAAAATAAAACGTTGATCAGGGGTTTAAATTACTTCGGAAATTATCATTCCACGCCAGAGTTTTGACAATGAACTAATATTTCATAAAATAAAAAGATAAAAACACTCTGTCCCTATCTACTATTGAAGCTTCACTAACGCTCAGCAAACTCCCGATGTGGAAGGGGGTTTTAGTCACTCGTTAACGTTGTAATACAAAGTCAATATGGAACCAGCATGAATCGCACTAATTATAGTTGCAAAATTTTAAAACACCTAAAAGTGACGACAAAGAATTAGCCATTTAGAGCATTTATCAGGCTACGGAAAGATAAACGATAAAAAGCTGCTGGGCCTTTTTTGTAGATCCTATCAATAGCTAATTACAAAAAGTTTTACATTTAAGCTAGGACCAATGGTTCGGCCACTATCGAGCACGAAAAGTAAGTTTTTAAGTGAAATTTTCAATATAATCACGTTTTTACGGCTAAATCATGGAAGATAGAGTAAAAGGTCACTGATCCTTTTGTGTAGATCGCATTATTTTGTATTAAAATCAAATTTTTAATCTGGGCTAGAACTAAGATTTTGTCTGAAATAGAGCCCACAAAACAAAATATCGATTTAAAACGCGTTATGCGGCCAACCCGTTGAGGATAGGGCAAAATGTTTACTGAACTTTTTTTGTAGATCACGTGATTTCCTAAATCCCAAAGAAAATTTGTTTTGAGCTACGACCAACCGTTTAGAGCCGCTATCAAAGCCCGGAATGTTAATTTTTAGGCGAAAATTTCAAAATATTTTCACTTAATCGCGTTTTGCGGTCAAACTAATAGAGATATAGTAAAAAGTCACTTGACCTTTTTTGTAGATCATATTATTTCCTAAATCTAACCTTTGTTTTATTTTGACCTCCGACCAAATTTTTTCGCCGCTATCGACCCCAAAAACAAAGTTTTCACGTGAAAAATTACAAAAAAAATTGCACATAATCACGTTTTTTCGGCCAAACCAATGGAGATAGGGCAAAAAGTCACTAGACCTTTTCTGTAGATCGCGCAATTTGCTAATTTGATGGGTCAATCAGATTTTAGCTACGAACCAACGGTTATCGGCCGCTATCGGTCGGGCTCGAAACATTATTTTTATCGAAAAAATCTCTGGAATGTCAAATATTCGAGCGTTTTGTCGCTTAACCATGGAAGATAGAGCAAAAAGTCACTGGAACCTTTTTTGTAGTTCACTTCATTCCTGACTAACGATTTTTTCGTCAAATCCGAGCTAGCTCTAACAGTTCGCCCGCTATCGGGCTTACAAAAAAGGCTTGCAAGGGTAAAAAAATGCGCGTTTTTTTTGCGAATTTTTTTGAGGGGTTTAAAATTAAAATTTCCCGTTTTTTCAGACTTTTCCTGTTGGTTATACGGCAAAAAGGTACCTGCGTGCAAAAATTTCAAGGTTCTAGCACTTCTAGAAGTAGGTTAGAATTTGTATACATATATCATAATCGGGTCAACCGCTATGGACTCCAGTAACAAAATTTTTCACGTCGAAAATTACAAAATATTTGACATTTATTAACCAAACCGATGGAGGTAGGAGCAAAAGCTTACTGGACCTTTTTTGTAGAACGTAAAATTTTGTATATAAAATCACATTTTTAATCCGGACTATAACTAAGGTTTTGTTTACAATGGAGCCCAGAAAACAAAAATCTCACGTAAAACTCAAAAAAATCAAAACTTTAAAACGCGTTATGCGGCCAAACCGTTGAGGATAGGGCAAAATGTTACAATACCTTTTATGTAGATCACGTCATTTCCTAAATCGCAATGAGGAATTTGTTTTGAGCTACGACCAATAGTTTAGGCCGCTATCAAGCCCGGAATGTAAATTTGTAGGCGAAAATTTCCAAATCTATTCACTTAATCGCATTTTGCGGCCAAAATAATGGAGATAGAGAAAAAAGTCACAATAGGTTTTTTGTAGATCACTTCATTTCCTATATCTAACCTTTGTTTTAATTTTGCCCTCCGACCAATGGTTTCGCCGCTATCGACCTCAAAAACAAACTTTTCAACGTATACTATTACAAAAAAATTGCACATAATCACGTTTTTCGGCCCAAATACCAATGGTGTAGAGATAAGGCAAAAATAGTCACTGGACCTTTTCTGTAGATCGCGCAATTTGCTAATTTTATGGGTCAATCAGATTTGAGCTACGACCAACAGCTCGGCCGCTATCGGGCTCGAAACATTATTTTTATCGAAAAAATCTCTGGAATTTCAAATGTTCGAGCGTTTTGTCGCTTAACCATGGAAGATAGAGCAAAAAGTCACTGGACCTTTTTTTGTAGTTCACTTAATTCCTGACCATGAATTTTTTCGTCAGATCCGAGCTAGCTCGAAGGGCTCGCCCGCTAACGGGCTTACAAAAAATGCCTGCAGGGGTGAAAAAATGCGCGAATTTTCTAGAATTTTTTTGAGGGGTTTAAAAGTAAAAATGTCCGGTTTTCAGACTTTTCCTGTGGGTTATATTGCAAAAGGTACCTGTGTGCCAAATTTCAAGTTTCTAGCACTTCTAGAACTATGTTAGAATTTGTATCTATATATCAATCAGTCAGTGAGTGAGTGAGTCAGTTTCACATGCGGGCTGTATATATTAATAATATATATATATATAAATATAATATATATAAATATATATATTATATATATATATATATATATATATAATATATATATATATATATATTAATAATATCAGTTTCACATGAGCTGCGATGCTACGCCCCCAGGCCCCCATTTGGGTGTTGGCCAATTTCGGGATAAGCGGATTTCAGTGACGGGTTATATCTGAAAATTATACCAGGGTCTGGGAGTTTAAATTAGGCCTAATTTTATTGAAATTTTTTTTATTAATCAAATGTTTGACTTTAACGGCATTAGATTACTGCTTAAAACCGTTAGAGATACGAGAAAAAGTGACTGGACCCCCCCCCCCCCCCCCCCCCCCCCCCTTTCTTGTCGGAAATTTAATTTTCCGATTGTGTTGCCCTCAGATTTGATCTACGGGGGGGGGGGACCTATGGTTTAGTCGGTACACACGCTTGGAATAAATGTCTGCACTGGTGGGGAAAAGAGCGATATGGTGATTGGTAAATTTCGGACATGAGGTCATGCCAGGAAATTCCCTGGGGGGGGTTTAATGTTACCGGAGGGGTTAACATTTCAGGAGGTTTAATGTACTCAGGAGCTTATTCTGGTCATACCAGGAAATCCCGGGGGGGGGTTAATGTTACCGGGGGTTAAGACATCAGGGGTTAAATTTACTCAGGAGGTTATCTGGTCATACTGGGAAATTCCAGAGGGGGGTTTTATTGTTTACTGGGTGTGTTAACACACACGTGGTTTCTCTTTTAGAGGTTGTTGTGTGTGTTAAAATAAATAAATTCTCTCTGTCACTATCTACTATTTGGCGTTTCGCTAACGCTCAGCCAATTCCCTAGGGGGTTGTAATCACTCGGTAACGTAGTAATAATTGTTCAATCCGGAACCAGAATGAATTGAACAAATCATAGTAAGCAAAAAAATCTAAAAGAATCAAAATGTGCATTTTGTAAAAAAACACGATAAATATTTTACCATTGAAAGCGATTTACAGGCTTACTAAATGGATATAAGACAAAAGGCTACTGGACCTTTTTTATAGATCTCATAGTTTTCTAGTTACTGAATAATAAAGATTTAAACTCCAATAAACGGATCGGCTGATATCGACTCCAGAAACAAGATTTATACGTATCAAACTACAAAGAAACAAAATTAAATTGCAAACTTTTTAAAAAACGCGTTTTTTGGCGGTCGAACCATTGTAGATAGGTCAAAAAGTCCAAACTGTGACCGTTTTTTTTTTGGTTTTTATGAGATCAAACCTCATTTGCTAAAATCAAACCTTTGTTTTATTTTTTGACTTCCGACCAATGGTTCTACCTGGTGCGCTAGCTAAAATCGCGAAACTAGAAACCAAAAACAACCAAAAATGATCACGTGAAAATTACATTAATTCTAGTGCACCAGAACTCACGTCTAAGACGGTCATACCGATGGAGATAGGCCGGCTAAACTAATCGTGGAACAAAAAGTCACAGAACTTTTCATTATACAATCAAACAATTTGCTAAGCTCGTGGCAACCAATCAGATTTGAGCTACGACCATACCGTTCGCCCCACCCCCTAAATGTACGCGCGAAACTTAATGTGTCGGCTGCGCTAAAAACTGGAGATCTCGTAGGAGCCCTCCCCCCACACGCCCCATAAAGTTACCCAGCGGGACGACAAAAACCTCTCCCCGATTTCTTTTTTTTTTGGTAGTACACCATGTTTCTTTACCATTCCTGAAATATTAAAAAAAAAAATTCTTTTATTTTTTTTTTTATTTTTTTTTTTGATTATACTTTTTTTTTTTCGGCGTTTCAGATCCGAAAGCTAATAAAACGCCCAACTGCCCTCAAAACAGGTCTCCGCCCGCTAATCGCGGGCTTACAAAAAAAAGTGTGCCCAGCCGGAGTGGGATGGGTTTGTACACAGAAAAAGCATTAAAAAGTTTTTCATCTCCGTGAAACTTTTTGAAATTTTTTTTGTGAGGGGGTTTAAAAGTAAAAAAGCCCGGTTTATTTTCCAAGACTTTTTCCCTCCCTGATCATATTGTGAAAGGTACCTGCGTGCCATAACTTTCAAGTTAATTCCAGCACTTCTTAGAAAGCCTATGTTAGGATTTGTATCTATAGACATCATCTGGTGAGTGAGTGCGAAGAGTCAGTTACACATGCGGGCTGTATATAAATATAGGATACCAAGATATATATAATATATACTTAATAAATATATACACACATATATATATAAATTGTGTTTTGTTTAGTGTGTGTGTGGTGTGTTGTGTGTGTGTTGTGTGTGATTGTGTGAGAGGTGTGTGTTGTGTGTGTAGGGTGATGTGTGAGTGTGTGTGTGTGTGTTCGTGTGTTCGTGAGTGTGGTTCTAGTTACCTCTGTCTTGCTGTGAGAGTCTTCTAGTCCTACCTACCCGTTAAGGTGACACAACAGCAATTAAAAACCGATTTTTATTTGTTTTCCGCCTACCCTCCCCTCCATGTCAATTAAAACCAACTGACGCTATGGGGAAAGCCCAAGTGTATGAATGGATTTCTCAGGTTTAAAAATGATGACATGTCACTAAAGTACACAACTTTCAAAGCCACGTTCGGGACAACCATCGACTTCACGACCAGATGGAAATCTTGTGAAAGTGAAAGAACTATAGTGCTATGCTGACCGTGAGAGACTACGACTATCAAGCAAATATCAATATTGTAGTGGGCTCTCATGGTTCAAAAAACCACGGATTTTAAACCCGAAGACTTGAAACCATGAAAAAGCGGTTTGCCGCGCCAAAGTTTGGTGGCCTCGTGCTCTCCAACACCGACACAAAAGAAAAAAAAACGTCGAATTGAAGCCTGCATTGGTGGAATTTGAAACAGCTTGGGTTTTCCCCCTCGTAGAGCAGCACACGGCGTCCTTTTGTTAGGCTGTACTTCAAACACCATCAATTCAATTTGCTTGGCGTGCTGTGCGTTTTTCTGCCAAGCAGAAAACAAAAAATTTCACAGCTAACTACGGCAACTGCTAACGTTCACCCAAACTTTCCATCTTAAAAAACGGCACGATCACAAAACAGCACTAGCTAAAACTATTACTGGCAACGGGGACAGAATCACGTCAGGGACACAACGCATACTGCAAAACAGGGCGACACTGAGATGTCAAGAAAGATGCAAGCAGAGCAGCGCTACAAGAGCCAAGCTGGCGATAAATTTGTTTGTAACTAACCGCATAAGCTTCCGCCTACGGCAGAGCTATTCCGGACCGGGAACACTTTCGGGTACCCTCTCGCTAATTAAATAATAGATATGTGTAGTACAACGATTTTGGTTTTTAAAAAACACAAAATAAATGGTAATGCTGAGAGGAACCTGCAATGAGTTTTTATGGCCACTCCAGGCTGATGCCGCCCGGGTATTTCAATATAGTATACATCCCTCTTATTGCCTGTACTGTTTCGTGTTGAAGGTTGGCTACTCTGGTTTACAATTTAAAGAAATATGACATTTGCAGTCTAATAGTCAGACATCTGACACCACACTCGAATACTAAAATTGTTTATAATCTATCTTGTATTTGTTGTTTATGTTCTGTACAATCTATTACTGTTTCTTTGATCAGTAATTCTTGTGTGAAACTCATATAGTTTATTATCTTGAGTGTTTAAAAGATGCCTAGGATAAAAAAGTTTAATACAAAAGAGACGTTTTGTTGGGAAATATATATTATTTTACCCAGGCTCAAGAGAGGGTTAAGCCTGGTATGTAATCATTGTCAAACCGGACGTTCCCAAGTTACAGAAAGTACGCCTAGAGGCCTCGGTCTAGATCATCAAGTTCTGAGTATACAAATAGTGCATCTAGACAAGAATGTATATTAAAAATATATCGACTATGACAGGTGAAGAATATGAGTAGTATAAGAGTAAATGTTCGTAAAAGGTTTACCCACAACCACATCCAAGTTGACTTATTACAAATATTATTGTAAAGAAATAATGCAGTTGCAATACATTCTCGCAGAATTTGTCGTAAAACTGTAGTTTAGGACACAATAATGTTCTTCATGACCAGCGACTTATTTCTTAAATCATAAAAATCAATCGAGGCTTCATATATTAACCACCTAGTCAGACATACCTATCATTTAACCATACAGCTAAAATCAGACTTAGCGAATTCTTCTGAAAAAACATTAAACTAACAAGGAGCTAGCGTGTAAACACTAGAGTACGAGCTTTGGCAATAAGCGAAAATGCACAGTATACCATAGAGAAGTTTATTAAACTAGAAAGAATGAATAGTAAAAAAATATGTAACGAACTCGCGGTACCGATCCTTTTTTGGCCGGCATTAATTTTTCTGCGTGACGATTGTCAAAACATTTAATAATGCCAGGCCTCTAGATCCAGTTTCCTGCAGTTGTTTCGGACAGTGCAGATTTATATTTTAAGCTGTAAAATTAGTCCAATTTTTAATAATTATTGTTTTGTTTTTTATAATATTAAATGCATTTTTCGACTTAGTGTGCATGGAGTAGCCACACAAGAACGATGGTTTTTGTTGGTGTTATTCTTTTATACTAATCGTGTCACAACACTCTGGTATGATATGTTTAATTTAACCTAGGTTGTGTCAAATAAAAAAACTTTGGTGTCATTCATACAATTATAAACCATGTCATTCAAACTATTAGATTAGAAAGGATTTAAGTAGTAAATTTTATTAAATACTTGCTGTTCAAAATTTAAGAAATAAGCTTACAATCATATGTAAAAAACAATTAATATCAACAGCAGCCTGCTCATTGGTGTGGGCATTCATGAAGTAAAATAATAAATAGCGGAATACTTTTTACTATTTTATACTATACATTTTCCACCACAAGTTATGTCTGCGTTTCATTTAAAATTGCGCTGATAATACGTGCCACAATCCACATCAGGCACACAGAGGTACTATTCAATCAACGCCAAAGTCTATCTCTCTATGCTATCCAGTTACGAGATCTATTTGTTGGTAAGTACAAGATTGATGGATGTATTAACACTAACTGTTCGTCTTGACTTGATTGCATTAAATCTACTCCACTCACTAAAGTGAAATTGCAGAATAGTTGCTTCACAATATAAATATCATATTATAAACCATTCAAGTTACTCTACAAAGTATAACAATGGTTATACGTAATGGTTTGAAAAATTTTTTAGAGTCGTCTTTCAATTTATGTATATAAATCTTAACTAGAAGAAGTAGAAATCCTTCATCCCCTATAACGATTGTGCAATTTATAAATGTAAGTTTCTCACAGCCAATGAGATAGTTCTTGGTAATGTGATTCAAACAAGTTTGGATTAGAATGGCGTTATGATAAGGTGTGAGTATTTTCACAGTGCATTAACTTCTGTTTGTTTTATTGATCTCCTCAATGCAATTATTAGGGATTTGTGACATAAATTCATGTCCGTAAGTTGTTTAGGGAGGATATATATGGTTTTAATTATTTCCAATCTAGGTGTTTTCTCCTTATTGGAAGGCACGAATATTAGTATTAGATTGATATCCCTTTCAGAACTGAAATACGACTTAGCAAGAGCAAGTCCGTCAAAAAAACACGTTTTTCTTGGAGTTAAGAAATAAATTTTAGTTTGCTTTGACTCATTCCACTCAATAAATATAAATATAATAAATTATTTATTTATGATTAAACCTTTTCTACTGGTTTGAATAGGACAAACAATTGTTAGTTTAATTCGTATGAGACTAAAACGGCAATAATCAATAAAAGTGTGGTCACTTCTAAATTCACCGATATCTTCCCTTTACAATAATTACCTCGTGTGTGGATCATGTACAGTATTTTCCGTGCTAAAAACGTACCATGTTGAAATGTCAATACCCTAGCTAAGCTTAGTCCAATCTAACGACATTTTCAATACAAATCGTACCTCAATACAAGTGGGAAAAACATGAATTTTTTTCTGGGCGAATTTATAAATAGAATAAACCATTGCTAGGGAATATACGTGAGTAACTCAAACCTATCTAAAACATCGCATATAGATTACTCACTTAGTTGTTATAGGGAGTTAATTAACAATGTATGAGTTCAATTTATAGTTTGTTGAACTAGACTTATTATATGGTTGTAACACTGTGTCCTTTAGAATACTGCGTATATTGATGTAAATTACGTCTATCAAGTTTAGATCTCGGGGTTGGTTACACAAATGGTGCTCATGGTCTTCTGGTGGTACTCATGATTGAATCGAAATCCCGAGATACGAAGTACCTATATGCAGGGAGGAGGAGTGAGGAGGAGGAGGAGAAGGATGTAAGAGGAGGCGACATGGACACTAAATCGACGTTTCCCCTGAAGAACGGGTTTTTGGAACGTTTAGAGGCGTCTGGGCGCTCAATTTTACAACTGTGATCATTACATTTCACCTTGAGGAATAGCGAAAATGAGGCGGATTGCTTGTGGTTTCTGTGCATCACAGTTACTTAGCGATACTAAGAGGACAGTGATCCTTAGTTACATGTCTCACGCAGACTATGTGTGTCTAACATATGGGAGCCGGTGCAATGACTGTCTCGATCCAACAAAATGAGAATATATTATTACTAGAACTAATGAACTGGATACAGATTGTCAAGGACTCACCAAGCTGTTTACAGCGCTAGAAATAGATTGCTCAGGGGTGCTTACCTCTGTGAACATGGAAGGATTAAAACCCCAAAGGCGGCGAGTCCGCACTGCTGTGATACTATCTTACTAGGAGGGATTATTGAACGGTCCACCGAGGTTTGGCCTCCTAAGCTTATCCTATGATTAATGTGCAACAACAGAGAAGTTCATATCCGAAATATAAAACTAAATACCACTAAATCCTTTTCCAGGGAGTATTAATATATTATTTAAAACGATTCAAAGACATAGATACTGTAATAAATACATATTATCGAAAACAGCAAAAATGAGAGTTGAGGTGCTGCATATTTTTTGTTTGAACAGCTGATTTTTTTTCAACTGTTGGCAGGAAACCCATGTTTTGTGGCCACATATTGGTTCTCCACACATTACTCACTTATTGAATAAGAAACTCGCGCTGAGTGTGAAGGTGAATATAAAACACTTCTCAGCTGTTGGGGTTTTGATTGTGTGCGGCATCTTTTTGTTGTGCAGCAAAGTGAGTGTTTAAACTGGTAATATCCTTGTCTTACTCTTCAAATTTTTTGGGGAACATTTTTATTGTTGTTACAATTTTAAAATAAACTAATATTAATTTTTATTTTAAAAACATTTCCAAAGGTTCATAACAAAAGCAAAATTATAAAACATTTATAGGGGCAAGGCTGCACATATTTCAGGCTAGATTATTGCGTAAGGAGATACCTAATATTGTTACATTAGAATTAATAATATAAAGTATCATTATTTAGTTATTAATAAGACAAAAGAGTGTTAATGCTATGAAAAAATATCAATACGTGTACATTATTATATAATTCATTATTCTAAGAGGCTGCAGTAAGTTAATGGCAATTATCAGAAAAAATGATGATTGAATTCAAAAGTTACCATAAAGACATGAATAAAAAAATAAGAAAAAATCTTACATACATTTATAAAAAGCTACAAATAACTGTATTTGAAAGAGGTCATTCTCATTTAAAACGAGTCTTCGATGCGAATATTGATTTAAAACTCAATTTCATATACCGCTTAGTGCTCGCTATGAAATCTGTCAATAATAATCACAATGACTCACTGGAATATGGCTCCACTATATGTCCTGTGAGGAAGACGTTTCTACCCATTTTTAATGGTTTTTTATTTCCGATATCAGAGGCACCTAGGCTACAAAGAGCTTACTCTTTTTTACACCCAGAAGCTACCAGTGCAGTCTAGATTAAGTGTAGTAGAATGCTTAACTACAAGTTTGCATAAGAAAATCAAACCTTTGCTATTTAAATGTCATTCTACAAATATTTTTGTTTTCTATTAAAACACTGAAGGACATAAAGCCAGCGCTGAGACTGGATACGTCCTGTCAAACTTTCCAATGTATCGTCGTGGTTTGTCCATACTTATTGAAGTACGTAGTATCATCAAAAGCGTAAATCCGTGGGCAAAACAATGCCAGTTTTTCAAGAAAGATATATTAAAGGTGTCATTTTACATATAATTTCCAGATTTAGTTTCTGAAAAATGTATGGTTTATATTTTAAACATTTAATGTGTTTATTGGGCGCGTAAGCGTTTAATTTCGAATTTCCTCCTGTGGGATTTCTCATTACATTTTCCTCTTCTATTATCTCTTATCTGTATAAGCTTGTTTACTTAAACACCTTATTATTACTTCTGGATTTGGCATCTGGAGTGTGAAACAGTTTATTTTTAGCAAGAA